>NW_027095617.1:0-29834 GCF_036850765.1 Saccopteryx bilineata | reverse complement strand
CCTACCCTTATCCCCATAACTAGATCATCAAGGCCCAGCTGATGTGGGGGTTATAGTAATTCCTCCTACTTGAGGGGGACTTCTTTAGTGAGCAAACAACTGTTTGGTTATATTCCATTCAATTCATTATACATTTACTGAGAGCCTTCCATAGGCAAGCCAGTGTGCTCTCTAGGGAGGCACTGATGAATGAGGTCATCCCTTCCTCAAGGACCTCACAATCTAAATCATTTGCATATTCATATCTATAAACATACATAAAAAGCTTTTAATAATTAAAGAAATTGCCAATTATACCAAAATAGGAAAAGATCTCAAAGCAAATGACCTTGCCCTAAATTCCTAAAATATCTCACTTAAAAGTGAAATAAGTAAATCAGAAAAAAACAAGAACTACATGATTCCATACATTGGTGGGACATAAAAACGAGACTAAGAGACATGGACAAGAGTGTGGTGGTTACCAGGGGTGCAGGGAGGGAGGACGCAGAAGAGAGGGAGGGAGAGAATTAGGGGAAGGGGGAGTGGCACAGAGAAAACTAGATAGAGGGTGACGGAGGACAATCTGACTCTGGGCAAGGGGTATGCAACATAATTTATTGACAAGATAACCTAGACATGTTTTCTTTGAATATATGTACCCTGATTTATTAATGTCATCCCATTCATATTAATAAAAATTTATTTTAAAAAGTGTATCAGTTCTAATCTGTCTGCTTACAACTTCCTACATGTTGAATATATAATATCCAAATAGCAAAACTCGGCTGGATATGCTAAACATCTGTAGGGATCAATGGTTCTTTTTCAGAAGCAACATTCTTTTTTTTTTTTTAATAAATTTTTATTAATGGTAATGGGATCATATTAATAAATCAGGGTAAATATATTCAAAGAAAACATGTCTATGTTATTTTGTCATTAAATTATGTTGCATACCCCTGGCCCAAAGTCAGATTGTCCTCCGCCACCCTCTATCTAGTTCTCTGTGTCCCTCCCCCTCCCCCTAACTCTCTCCCTCCCTTTCTCCCATGTCCTCCCTCCCCCCACCCCTGGTAACCACCACACTTTTGTCCATGTCTCTTAGTCTCGTTTTTATGTTCCACCAATGTATGGAATCATGTAGTTCTTGTTTTTTTCTGATTTACTTATTTCACTCCTTATAATGTTATCAAGATCCCACCATTTTGCTGTAAATGATCTGATGTCATCATTTCTTATGGCTGAGTAGTATTCCATAGTGTATATGTGCCACAGCTTCTTTATCCAGTCTTCTATTGAAGGGCTTTTTGGTTGTTTCCATGTCTTGGCCACTGTGAACAGTGCTGCAATGAACATGGGGCTACATGTGTCTTCACGTATCAATGTTTCTGAGGTTTTGGGGTATATACCCAGTAGAGGGATTGCTGGGTCATAAGGTAGTTTTATTTGCAGTTTTTTGAGAAACCACCATACTTTCCTCCATAATGCTTGTACTACTTTACAGTCCCACCAACAGTGAATGAGGGTTCCTTTTTCTCCACAGCCTCTCCAACATTTGCTATAACCCGTCTTGTTGATAATAGCTAGTCTAACAGGGGTGAGGTGATATCTCATTGTAGTTTTGATTTGCATTTCTCTAATAACTAATGAAGCTGAGCATCTTTTCATATATCTGTTGGCCATTTGTATCTCTTCCTGGGAGAAGTGTCTGTTCATGTCCTCTTCGCATTTTTTTATTGGACTGTGTGTTTGTTTGTTCTTGAGTTTTATGAGTTCTTTGTAAATTTTGGATATTAGGCGCTTATATGAGCTGTTGTTTGAAAATATCATTTCCCATTTAGTTGGCTGTCTGTTTATTTTGATATCAGTTTCTCTTGCTGAGCAAAAACTTTTTATTCTGATGTAGTCTCATTCATTTATCTTTGCCTTCACTTCTCTTGCCATTGGAGTCAAGTTCATAAAATGTTCTTTAAAACCCAAGTCCATGATTTTAGTACCTATGTCTTCTTCTATGTACTTTATTGTTTCAGGTCTTATATTTAGGTCTTTGATCCATTTTGAATTAATTTTAGTACACGGGGACAGGCTGTAGTCAAATTTCATTCTTTTGCATGTGGCTTTCCAGTTTTCCCAACACCATTTGTTGAAGAGGCTTTCTTTTCTCCATTGTGTGTTGTTGGCCCCTTTATCAAAGATTATTTGACCATATATATGTGATTTTATTTCTGGGCTTTCTATTCTGTTCCATTGGTCTGAGTGTCTATTTTTCTGCCAATACCATGCTGTTTTGATTATTGTGGCCCTATAATATAGTTTAAAGTAAGGTATCTTAATGTCCCCAGCTTCATTCTTTTTCCTTAGGATTGTTTTGGCTATTCAGGGTGTTTTATAGTTCCATATAAATCTGATGATTTTTTGTTCCATTTCTTTAAAAAATCTCATAGGAATTTTGAGGGGAATTGCATTAAATTTGTATATTGCTTTGGGTAATATGGCCATTTTGATTATATTTATTCTTCCTATCCAAGAACAAGGAATATTTTTCCATCTCATTGTATCTTTTTCGATTTCCCTTAACAATGCTTTGTAATTTTCATTATATAGGTCCTTTACATTCTTTGTTATGTTTATTCCTAAGTATTTTATTTTTTTTGTTGCAATCGTGAAGGGGATTATTTTTTTGGAGTTCGTTTTCTAATATTTAATTGTTGGCATATAGAAAGGCTATGGACTTTTGTATGTTAATTTTGTATCCTGCGACCTTACTGTATTGGTTTATTGTTTCTAATAATCTTTTTGTGGAGTCCTTTGGGTTTTCGATGTATAGGATCATATCATCAGCAAAAATTGATACCTTTACTTCTTCTTTTCCGATATGGATGCCTTTTATTTCTTTGTCTTGTCTGATTGCTCTGGCCAGAACTTCTAGCACCACGTTAAATAAGAGTGGAGAGAGTGGACAACCCTGTCTTGTTCCTGATTTAAGGTAGAAAGTCCTCAACTCAGTTTTATGCCATTTAATATGATGTTGGCTGATGGTTTATCATATATGGCCTTTAACATGTTGAGATATTTTCCCTCCATACCCATTTTGTTGAAAGTCTTAAACATAAAATTGTGTTGTATTTTATCAAAAGCCTTTTCTGCATCTATTGATAAGATCATGTGGTTTTTGTTCTTTGTTTTGTTGATATGGTTTATTACGTTAACTGTTTTGCGTATGTTGAACCATCCTTGAGATTCTGGGATGAATCCCACTTTATCATGATGTATTATTTTTTTAATATGTTGTTGTATTCAGTTTGCCAGTATTTTGTTTAGTATTTTAGCATCTGTATTCATTAGAGATATTGGTCTGTAGTTTTCTTTCTTTGTGACATCCTTGCCAGGTTTTGGTATGAGGGTTATGTTGGCCTCATAAAATGTGTTTGGAAGTATTGCTTCTTCTTCAATTTTTTGGAAGACTTTGAGTAGAATAGGAACCAAGTCTTCTTTGAATGTTTGATGCAATTCACTAGTATAACTGTCTGGGCCTGGACTTTTATTTTTGGGGAGGTTTTTAATAGTTTTTTCTATTTCTTCCCTGCTGATTGGTTTGTTTAGGCTTTCTGCTTCTTCATGACTCACTCTAGGAAGGTTGTATTGTTCTAGGAATTTATCCATTTCTTCTAGATTGTTGTATTTGGTGGCATATAATTTTTCATAGTATTCTACAATAATTCTTTGTATATTTATGATGTCTGTGGTGATCTCTCCTCTTTCATTTTGGATTTTATTTATTTGAGTCCTGTGCCTTTTTTCCTTGGTGAGTCTTGCCAAGGGTTTGTCAATTTTGTTGATCTTTTCAAAGAACCAGCTCCTTGTTTTATTGATTTTTTTCTATAGTTTTTCTGTTCTCTATTTCATTTATTTCTGCTCTGATTTTTATTATCTCCTTTCTTCAGCTGGTTTTGGGTTGTCTTTGTTCTTTTTTTTCTAGTTCCTTAAGGTGTGAAGTTAAGTGGTTTACTTCGGCTCTCTCTTGTTTGTTCATATATGCCTGAAGTGATACGAACTTCCCTCTTATCACTGCTTTTGCTGCATCCCATAGATTCTGATATGTCCTATTTTCATTTTCATTTGTCTGTATATATCTTTTGATCTCTGCACTTATTTCTTCTTTGACCCATTCATTTTTTAGAAGTATGTTGTTTAGTTTCCACATTTTTGTGGGTTTTCCCCCCTCTTTGTTGCAGTTGAATTCTAGTTTCAAGGCTTTAAGATCAGAAAATATGCTTGGTACAATTTCAATTTTTTTAAATTTGCTGATATTGTCTTTGTGGCCCAACATATGGTCAATTCTTGAGAATGTTCCATTTACACTAGAGAAAAATGTATACTATGTCACTTTCGGATGAAGTGTCCTGTAGATGTCTATCATATCCAGGTGTTCTAGTATTTTGTTTAAGGCCACTATATCTTTATTGATTCTCTGTTTGGATGACCGATCTAGAGCCATCAGCAGTGTATTGAGGTCTCCAAGTATGATTCATTTTTGTTAGTTTTTGTTTTAAGGTCAATAAGTAGCTGTCTTATATATTTTGGTACTCCTTGGTTTGGTGCATATATATTAAGGATTGTTATGTCTTCTTGATTCAACTTCCCCTTAATCATTATGAAATGACCATTTTTGTCTCTGCGTACTTTTTCTGTCTTGTAGTCAGCATTATTAGATATGAGTACTGCTACACCTGCTTTTTTTTGGGTGTTGTTTGCTTGGAGTATTGTTTTCCAGCCTTTCACTTTGAATTTGTTTTTATCCTTGTTGCTTAGATGTGTTTCTTGTAGGCAGCATATAGTTGGATTTTCTTTTTTAATCCATTCTGCTACTCTGTGTCTTTTTATTGGTAAGTTTAATCTATTTCCATGTAGTGTAATTATTGACACTTGTGGGTTCCCTACTGCCATTTTATAAATTGCTTTCTGTTAGTTGTGTATCTAGTTTGATTGTTCTCTTTTGTTTTTTTATCATTTGTTTTTGTTTGTTTGTGTTCCATACTTCTTTCCTCTGTTGCCACCTTTTTTCTGTCAAATGTTTTTGTGGTGGTTTTTTCACGGGTGGTTGCCATTAAGTAATGAAATCGGTACCTACCATATTCATTGTAGTACCCTATCTTATGAGTATTTCTGCACTTCATCATCCTTCAGTAGCAACATTCTTTAATGAGAAGTAGAAATGATGGAGGAGAGAGTATTTGAGTAATGGGGAGAAAATTTCAAGCAACTCTCTTCTCAGAAACACAATTATTTTCTTTCTATAGAGGCAGAACTCCACCTATTTCATCTCATCTCAAGCATTGTGTGAGAGGTAAGTGTTGGAAGTGTTGAGCTGAAGCAGTGTCCAAAGGTGAGCACACTTGACTCCCCAACTAGAGAAAGATTAGTCCCTGGCCTTGCTCTCTAAAGCGAGGCTCCTGGAGGTGAAGAGGCAACAGAAGAGGGGAAAGGGGTGGTGAGAATATCAGCGAAAGATTGGCTTGCAGGACTGCAGCCTCACTCAGCCATGGTTCTGACCAGAAAAGCAAGTTTCTGACCAGCCCTGTGCAGAAAAAGTCATTTCGAGAGTAATGGCGGGGTAGGAAGCGATACCGATAAATCTCCCCCAAAACTCAACAAGATCTTCAACCAGAAACAGAAAAACCAATACTTGGAGCCTCCAGATGCTTCGCAATACACCCAAAGGTATGGTCGAGTGAAAAATTGGCTAAATATATAACCAAACCCCGAAGGAAATAAGGAGTAAGAAATGCTCCGCCTTCCTCACTAACCTAAACAGGGTGGCTTTCTCTGGTAACTGTGAATATAGAAACTGAGGCGGGCAAAGGTGGTGAATAGACCCAGGCTGCCATGGCACAAACGGCCAAACCAGGCTGTGGCACGGAGATCCAAGCCGAGAAAAATCTGATCCTGTGGCAACCCAGGTAATACAAGATAACACTCGTGCCAAACCCAAACAAAGAAAGACAAGCAGAGCGGACATTTTACCCGGTCTCCTGGTTGGCGTGCGCGCAGTTAGTGGGCAAGGGATTTCTTCCTAAGCCCCGGAAGTGGGTGCCCGTGTTGCCCCACGGAGAGGCAGGGTCAGAGGCCTTTCTGTGGGCCGAGGGCAGAGTCTCTGAGCAGCCCCAGCACCCTGGGAAAGCCACAAATGGGAGGGAGTGAGAACTAATTCCAACGGTGAAGATTTTCCGTGCGGGTGGAGGTTTCACTCAAAGGGAAACGCTGCCGGCCTCATATCCTGGTTTGCGCGGTCAGATAGTGAATGAGAGATTCCTCCGAGTGCCTCGGCAGTGCGCGCCCGTGTTATCGCACAGAGGGGCACAGTCAGGGGCCTTTGTGTGGGCCAAAGTGGAATCTCGGGCTGCCCCAGCGCCTTGCAAAAGCCGCGCACGGGGATGGAGCAAGACTCAATTCCAATGCTGCAACTTTTCCCTGTGGTTGGGGTTTTCACTCAGAGCGTGAGACTGCTGGCCTGATAGCCTGGTCGCAGACAGTGAGTGAGAGTTTCCTCCAAGCACCCCGGAAGTGGGCGCCCACCTGTGTTAGAGGACAGAGTGGCAGAGCCAGAGGTCTTTGAGTGGGTAGAAAGCCCGCCTGATTATACTAGCAGCTCTGAATGACTGAGCCTTACCCAGAGCCCTGTGCTGAGTGGAAATAGAGTGGGGAGTTGCCAGCTCTTTGAGCCTCTTACTATCCAGGCAGAGGCAGCAGCAACCCCATAGCTGGATTATCAGGCTACTAATTGAGGAAGGAAAGACTAGGAGAAAGGCTCCAGGAACATGGACTCTCTCACTGTCGGAGCCTATAAATGCTAATGAACCTCGACTGCCAACGAGACTAAAGCACAATACATGTCATCGCCATAGAGACTTATCAACTGCAAACCTCTACCTGAGCATGCCAAAGGGGCAGAACCCGGGGTACAGAGTCACCGATCAGGAAGAGGGAGAGAAAAGAAAAAGCAAGAAGATAACCTCTCAAAATCAAGAATATTCTGCAGACTTTATAACCTATCCCATTTTATTATATTTGTTCATTTGTTTCTCTTATCTTCATTCTTGATACTTTGTTTTCCTCCTCCAATTTAGCCGATTAACTCTCTGCCAGTCTTACTCTCTCCTGTCCTTGAACTACACTACCCATAAGTGTTACATCTCTCATTATCTTTTTTCTTCTCTTCCTTTCTCTCTATGAGTGTTGCACTCCAAAACTCTTAACTCTCTCTCTCCTTTCTATTCTCTTCTTTTAGTGGTTCCCTCTTTTTTTCTCTCTCTCTCTTTCTTTTCTCCCTCTATATTAGTTTCTTCCTTTTTCCTTTACATCTCCTCTAATTCAAACCTCAATAACAAACAAATTATCTTATCTGGGACTCAAACTTATGTTTGTGGCATTTTGGGGGTTTTTTACTTCACCTTTTTAACTCACTAGCAGTGCTCCCATCTCCGGCTCTCCATATTATCTAGTTCTTCTTCCACTAAATACAATAGTAATTTTTTAATTTGTCCCCCCATTTTTCCGTTTTCCTCTTATTCCTCTCATCATAACTCTTAGACAACCAACACCTAAAAGCAAATAATTTTATTCTTGACCCAAATTTTTTCCTTATTTGCTTTCTGTGGGTCCATATGCTCCTTTTTTTTCTTTTTTCTTTTTTTCCCCCCATTTATTGCTTTTCCCCAATTGAGGCCCTCCATCACAGGTATTGTTTGTTATAGTTCACAGTTCACCACAAGATTTTCTCAAGAAAGAGGGGAGAGGAGAGGAAAGGAGAGGAAAAAAGGAGGGGGGAATAATTTCCTTTTTTTAAAATTTTTATTTTATTTTATTTTTCTTTACTTCATTATTAATTTTTTTAAAAAAAACAACTCTTTTCGATTTTTTATTTATTTATTATTATTTTTTATTTTTTAACTTTTTATTCTTTATTAAATCTCATTAATACTATCAACAAAACCACCCTCAGATGCCATTAAGGAAGAGAAAATCGAATATCATGGATACAAAAGAAAGAGAAGTAACACAGCTAGATGAGGAAAAATCTATGGAGAAAAAATTTAATATATTGGAAACCTTGCAGCTAAATGACAGAGAATTCAAGATAGAAATCCTAAAAATCCTCCGAGATATACAAGAAAACACAGAAAGGCAATTTAGGGAGCTCAGAAAACAACTCAATGAACACAAAGAATATATGTCCAAGGAAATTAAAACTATAAAAACAAATCAAACAAAAATGAAAAACTCAATTCACAAGCTGATAAACGAAGTAACAAGCTTACCTAATAGAACAGGTCAGATAGAAGAGAGGATTAGTGAAATAGAAGACAAGCAACTTGAGGCACAACAGAGAGAAGAAGAAAGAGACTCAAAAATTAAAAAAAATGAGATAGCCCTACAAGAATTATCTGACTCCATCAAAAAGAATAACATAAGAATAATAGGGATATCAGAGGGAGAAGAGAGAGAAAAAGGAATGGAGATAATCCTCAAAGAAATAATAGATGAGAACTTCCCAAGCCTGTGGAAAGAATTAATGCCTCAAGTTCAAGAAGTAAACAGAACTCCAAGTTTTCTTAACCCCAACAAACCTACTCCAAGGCATATCATAATAAAGTTGACACAAACCGACAGCAAAAAAAAAAATTCTCAAGGCAGCCAGGGAAATGAAGAATACAACATATAAAGGAAGGTCCATTAGATTATCATCAGATTTCTCAGCAGAAATTCTACAAGCTAGAAGAGAGTGGACCCCAATATTTAAAGTCCTGAAAGAGAGGAACTTTCAGCCACGAATACTATACCCATCAAAGCTATCCTTCAAATATAAAGGAGAAATAAAAACGTTCACAGATACAGAAAAGATGAGGGAATTTATCATCAGAAAACCCCCACTCCAGGAATTACTAAAGGGGGTTCTCCAATCAGATACAAAGAAAAAAAACAGAGCCACAAGTAAAAGCTCCAAGAAGAACACAATAAAACCAAATTTAAACTGTGACAACAACAAAAAGAAGGAGGGGGAGAAGATGGAGATTAACAGTAGCAAAGGACGATGAAGTGCAAAAGTACTCACAAAATAGTTCGCTACAATGAACAGGGTAGGGACCCTTTTCATTACTCAAAGGTAACCACCATTGAAAAAACCACCACAGAAGCACATGAGATAAAAAAGATAGCAACAGAGGAAAGATGTATGGAATACAGCCAAATAAAAACAAAAGATAGAAAAACGAAACGAAAGAGAAGGATCAAACAAGACACAAAACTAACAGAAAGCAAGATATAAAATGGCAATAGGGAACTCACAAGTATCAATAATTACACTAAATGTAAATGGATTAAACTCACCAATAAAAAGGCACAGAGTAGCAGAATGGAATAAAAAAGAAAATCCAACTGTATGCTGCCTACAGGAAACTCATCTAAGTAACAAGGATAAAAACAAATTCAAAGTGAAAGGCTGGAAAAAAATACTCCAAGCAAATAACATCCAAAAAAAAGCAGGTGTAACAATACTCATATCGGATAATGCTGATTACAAGACAGGAAAAGTACTCAGAGACAAAAATGGCCATTTCATAATGGCTAAGGGGACACTGAATCAAGAAGACATAACAATTCTTAATATATATGCACCAAACAAAGGAGCACCAAAATATATAAAACAGCTACTTATTGATCTTAAAACAAACACTGACAAAAACACAATCATACTTGGAGACCTCAATACACCGCTGAAGGCTCTAGATCGGTCATCCAAACAGAGAATCAACAAAGACATAGTGGCCTTAAACAAAACACTAGAGCACCTGGATATGATAGACATCTACAGGACATTTCATCCCAAAGTGACTGAGTATATATTTTTCTCCAGTGTACATGGAACATTCTCAAGAATTGACCATATGTTGGGCCACAAAAACAACATCAGTAAATTCAGAAAAATTGAAGTTGTACCAAGCATATTTTCTGATCATAAAGCCTTGAAACTAAAATTCAACTGCAAAAAAGAGGAAAAAAATCCCACAAAAATGTGGAAACTATAAACAACATAATTTTAAAAAATGAATGGGTCAAAGAAGAAATAAGTGCAGAGATCAAAAGATATATACAGACTAATGAAAATGACAATACGACATATCAGAATCTATGGGATGCAGCAAGAGCAGTGATAAGAGGGAAGTTCATATCACTTCAGGCATATATGAACAAGCAGGAGAGAGCCCAAGTGAACCACTTAACTTCCCACCTTAAGGAGCTAGAAAAAGAAGAACAAAGACAACCCAAAACCAGCCGAAGAAAGGAGATAATAAAAAGCAGAGCAGAAATAAATGAATTAGAGAACAGAAAAACTATAGAAAAAATTAATAGAACAAGGAGCTTGTTCTTTGAAAAGATCAACAAAATTGACAAACCCTTGGCAAGACTTACCAAGGAAAAAAGAGAAAGAACTCATATAAACAAAATCCAAAATGAAAGAGGAGAAATCACCACAAAAACCGTAGATATACAAAGAATTATTGTAGAATACTATGAAAAACTTTATGCCACTAAATTCAACAACCTAGAAGAAATGGATAAATTTCTATAAAAATAGAACCTTGCTAGACTGAGTCAAGAAGAGGCAGAAAGCCTAAACAGACCTATTAGTAGAGAAGAAATAGAAAAAACCATTAAAAACCTCCCCAAAATATAAGTCCAGGCCCTGACGGCTATACCAGCGAATTTTATCAAACATTTAAAGAAGAATTGGTTCCTATTCTACACAAAGTCTTCCAAAAAATGGAAGAAGAAGCAATACTTCCAAACACATTTTATGAGGCCAACATAACCCTCATACCAAATCCAAGCAAGGATGGCACAAAAAAAGACAACTACAGACCAGTATCTTTAATGAAAACAGATGCTAAAATACTAAACAAAATACTAGCAAATCGAATACAACAACATATTAAAAAAATAATACATCATGATCAAGTGGGATTCATCCCAGAATCTCAAGGATGGTTCAACATACGTAAAACGGTTAACGTAATACACCATATCAACAAAACAAAGAACAAAAACCACATGATCTTATCAATAGACGCAGAAAAGGCTTTTGATAAAATACAACACAATTTTATGTTTAAGACTTTCAAAAAAATGGGTATAGAAGGAAAATATTTCAACATGATAAAGGCCATATATGATAAACCATCAGCTAACATCATATTAAATGGCACTAAACTGAAGGCTTTCCCCCTTAAATCAGGAACAAGACAGGGTTGTCCACTCTCTCCACTCTTATTTAATGTGGTACTAGAGGTTCTAGCCAGAGCAATCAGACAAGACAAAGAAATAAAAGGCATCCATATCGGAAAAGAAGAAGTAAAGGTATCACTCTTTTCAGATGATATGATCCTATACATCGAAAACCCCAAAGAATCCACAAAAAGACTACTAGAAACAATAAGTCAATACAGTAAGGTCGCAGGATACAAAATTAACATACAGAAGTCAATAACCTTTCTATATGCCAACAATGAAACAACTGAGAACGAACTCAAAATAATAATGCCCTTCACAATTGCAACAAAAAAATTAAAATACTTAGGAATAAACATAACAAAGAATGTAAAGGACTTATATAATGAAAACTATAAACCATTGTTAAGGGAAATCAAAAAAGATATAATGAGATGGAAGAATATACCTTGTTCTTGGCTAGGAAGAATGAATATAATCAAGATGGCTATATTACCCAAAGCAATATACAAATTTAATGCAATTCCCATCAAACTTCCAATGACGTTTTTTAAAGAAATTGAGCAAAAAATCATCAGATTTATATGGAACTATAAAAAACCCCGAATAGCCAAAGCAATCCTAAAGAAAAAGAATGAAGCTGGGGGCATTACAATACCTGACTTCAAACTCTATTATAGGGCCACGACAATCAAACCAGCATGGTATTGGCAGAAAAATAGACACTCAGACCAATGGAACAGAATAGAAAGTCCAGAAATAAAACCACATATATATAGTCAAATAATTTTTGATAAAGGGGCCAAGAACACACAATGGAGAAAAGAAAGCCTCTTCAATAAATGGTGCTGGGAAAACTGGAAAGCCACATGCAAAAGAATGAAACTGGACTACAGTCTCTCCCCCTGTACAAAAATTAACTCAAAATGGATTAAAGATCTAAATATAAGACCTGAAAGAATTAAGTACATAGAAGAAGACATAGGTACTCAACTCATGAACCTGGGTTTTAAAGAGCATTTTATGAATTTGACTCCAATGGCAAGAGAAGTGAAGGCAAAAATTAATGAATGGGACTACATCAGACTAAGAAGTTTTTGCTCAGCAAGAGAAACTGATAACAAAATAAACAGAAAGCCAACTAAATGGGAAATGATATTTTCAAACAACAGCTCAGATAAGGGCCTAATATCCAAAATATACAATGAACTCATAAAACTCAACAACAAACAAACAAACAATCCAATAAAAAAATGGGAAGAGGATATGAATAGACACTTCTCCCAGGAAGAAATACAAATGGCCAACAGATATATGAAAAGATGCTCATCTTCTTTAGCTATTAGAGAAATGCAAATCAAAACGGCAATGAGATACCACCTCACACCTGTTAGATTAGCTGTTATTAGCAAGACAGGTAATAGCAAATGGTGGAGAGGCTGTGGAGAAAAAGGAACCCTCATACACTTTTGGTGGGAATGTAAAGTAGTACAACCATTATGGAAGAAAGTATGGTGGTTCCTCAAAAAACTGCAAATAGAACTACCTTATGACCCAGCAATCCCTCTACTGGGTATATATCCCCAAAACTCAGAAACATTGATACGTAAAGACACATGCAGCCCCATGTTTATTGCAGCATTGTTCACAGTGTTCAGGACATGGAAACAACCAAAAAGCCCATCAATAGATGACTAGATAAAGAAGATGTGGCACATATACACTATGGAATACTACTCAGCCATAAGAAATGATGACATTGGAACATTTACAGCAAAATGGTGAATCTTGATAACATGATATGAAGCGAAATAAGTAAATCAGAAAAAACCAGGAAATATATTATTCCATACGTAGGTGGGACGTAATAGTGAAACTAAGAGACATTGATAAGAGTGTGGTGGTTACGGGGGGGAGGGTGGAATGGGAAAGGGAAAAAGGGTGGGGAGGGGCACAAAGAAAACATGATAGAAGGTGACAGAGGACAATCTGACTGGGTGGTGGGTATGTAACATAATTGAACGACAAGATAACCTGGACTTGTTATCTTTGAACATATGTACCCTGATTTATTGATGTCACCCCATTAAAAAAATAAAATTATATAAAAAAAAGAAAGAAAAAGTCATTTCCTCATCCACCTTGGACAGCACTGCAATAGCCTGGTTTTTACTCACCTCTCTTCCTTTATCTCTATCTACTTCTCAATTCATAATTTAAGCTCTAATAACACCTAGCTACTGTTGTGGCCTCCCTGCCCCCCCTACACAGTGAAATTAACCTTTGCTGCTCTTTCTACCTAAAACACACCACCATTCCCATCCCAGTGAGTCATTTAACACATCCTCCAACACTACACAGGAGTGCAACATTGTTCTCCAAGAAGCGCTCCCTGCCACATTTTTGTGCTGCCACAGCATACTAGATACATCCTTGATAAATCAATCTCACCATTCTCTAAGCCACTTGAAGTCCAGAACCTTGTTTGCTTGTCTTTGTATCCTCAAGACTTCATGTGCTGTCTGGCAGAGAATGGGAGTCCAGTATCTGTTGAACTGAATGGGATATATTATGTTGGCATGCTGACCATCTATGTTACACCATATAGGAACTACTGAGGAGGTTTTATGGGTCTCCCCAGACAGACTTGAGGGTCAGGAACCCCAGAGCATAGAAAAGTTATAATGAGCTGTGGCACCTACCAAGAGAAAGAGAGTGTAAGTATGAAGGCAAAAAAAAAGAGAAATTATTTCACTACAATGGGACGGTCTGGGAAGTCTTAGGACTGAAACTTTGCAAAGCATATTTATGTCTTTGAAAAAACATTTTTATGGTGCCTCCTAGTCAACCATGAAGCTGGGGAGAGGCTGGGCAGGAGGTAAGCACATGGGAAGCACTTGCCAGATAGATAGTCTTTCACTTAACAGTTTCTATTTATCTATTCAGGCAACCACAGAGGTAATTTAATCTTGTTTGGTTTTGTTTTGAAGGCAGCAAAGTTATTGATTCTGATAACTGATTCTGTCTTTGACAGCAATTTATTTAGCTCTGGGAATTATAATAATTTCACAATTGTAGGCAACAAGATAAATGATAATATCTCTTTATCAAGAGGATTAAGCATAATATCTCTTGACAAGGCAATAAAGAAATAACATACAGTATTCCAAACAAATGACAGATTAATCACCCTACTGATCCATACAAGAGGAGGTGAAGAAACAATATTCAAATTTAATAGGAGGTGTACCTTTTCATATGAGGAGGCAACGGGGAGAGAGGGTGGCCAACCGCGACCTAATCTCCAGCTGCCTGTGCAAAAAGAATGTTTCCTGTTGCTAGAGCACGTTGCTAGGTAATGACTACAGAAGATACCATGTTACCATTCTAGAAGGAGTCACCTCACTAAGACAGGAGCAAATGCCCCGGTGGTCTTCAGAGAGTTTTTAAGTTAGTTAAGAGTCAACAACCTGCTCAAACCAAAACTCAAACAGTCCTCACAAATTCTCAGGAGAGTGGACCTTGAACAAGATAAGTTGAAATGTGCTGGTTCACCTACACGTGGATCTGTTTTTTTCAATAAATACAGTTGGCCCTTTGTACCCTCGGGTTTAGCATCTGTGGATTCAACCAACCTCGAGAGGAAACAGTATTTTCACATTCCCAACCTCAGTTAGAAAATACAGTTTAAATTCTTGGATAGGAAGGGCCAGCTGTAGTTAAGTTTGGGGGGAGTCAAAGTTATATACAGATTTTCTGTTGAGCAGGGGTCAGTACTCCTAATCTCCATGTTTTTCAAGCATTCACTGTATTTATAGTATAAATATCCTCCTGCCAGAGTTGCTTCTCCACATGTTCTCATGGATATTCCCCCACTGCAATCCCCTCAATAGCTCAGCTTAGTGCATATCAAGCACGACAGACAAGATGATGACATCCTGACACGACTGACTTTATTCTTACAGCAAAACAACTTTACTAAAACCAACTATTTTTATGTTGTCATCAACAAGTGGATTGAAACAACCTGTTTTAACCAAATGGATTGGAAATCATATTCAACCTATCTACAACAAATGGTGTTTCTTTTGTAACATGGATTCTATTCTTTCCAAGAAATATTTTCATTGCCAATTTAAAATTCAGAGTTAAAAAAAAAACCTTTCTGATACTATTAACAGACCCAATCAAATCAAGTGGCCCAAACGCGATCCTGCATTCATTTTCTTGTTAAGTAAGGAATGCAAGAACTGTGGCCCATTTCATGAACATCGAGAGCTCCGTTGAAGAGTGGGGGTGTCCACTCTGGGCCAGGGGTCCCGGCTCTGGCCCAGGTGTTGGTGAAGACAGAGCCGGGCTCCATGTGAAAGGAGAGGAGCGGCGAGGGATGCAGGAGGAGGAGAGAAACCAGGAGGAACGGAGGGGGCTCATTCTAGGTACTCAGACGTCTAGGTTCCGGCCTCACCTGCGCAGGTCACTCTCCATCCCTCGACCTCACTGGGCATCAACTTCCTCACAGAAAAATGAGGCAGATGACGACCAGTTCTAATCCTTCCACCGGTGGTTCTAAGCATCCCGGATGCTTGATCCAGGAGTTCCCAGGTGACTAACATAGGCCCCGCCCCACTGATGTCACCCTCAGGGTCTCCGCCCTGCTGACTTCTAACAGTCACTGGCCTCTCAGCCCGCGCACCCGCCTCCAAGAGCGCGGGGACGGGCCACGTGCACCCGTGGCCACGTGACCCCTGAGCACTGGGCCGCGCCGGGTTGGCCAGGCTTGCGCATCCGGACTCCGGCCTCCCGCGGGCACATGCTTCTTCTGCACCGCTGGCCGTGGCTGGAAGCCCTTACTGATGCGGAAGTGCGGGTGCGGCTGCTGGCCACACGGGTGAGCGGCCTTCTCGCTGCACCCCGGGGGGGCGGAGGGAGGCCCAGCCCGCTTCCCTCCCAGACCCCAGAGAAGCGACGCGACCACACCCACAGCAACAGACCCGCTGCGGCTACAGCCCGGTCTGCGTCCCGGCAGTGGGTTCTTTCATGACTGCTGGAAAGAACCGCCGATTTTCCCTGCACAGCTGTTACTGCATATCAGTCACAGCTGAAGGTTTTAGAAAACAAGTTATTTTCTGGATTTCTTCAAAGACAATGTTTGATGGTGCCTATCGTGAAAATGACACCTGCTGGAGTCGGTCCCTGTCCTTTAAATACAAGTGTTATCCTCAGGCTCCCTTACTTGTCACTTTCCTGACAGTGATGGTACTTTCTGTTTCGTTGGGAGGATTAAATGATAATCGTGTATATAAATCAGTCCTTAAAAATACAACAAATAGAAGCTAGACAAATACTCTTGGAGGCTTCGGTCCAACATTCAGAGAAAGTTAATAGTTTCTGTTATTTATAGGTTGTTGATTTCAAGGACATGAATGAGCTTTCAAACATCAGCTTTGGTTCATGTAGAATCTGCTGAGCTGGTTTCTTTAAAGCAGAGGAAAAAGATGCAACAGAAAGTCCAGTGTCTTGATGGGTAATATGACAGGGAAAGCTTCCTAGGTGAAATCGATGACTCCAGCAGCTCCTCTGTTATTGGAAACCCACAAAATTAGATTCTGCAGTGAAGGAGTGGGGTGAGTGGAGGACAGAGGTGGTCCTGAAAGTAGCATCAGTCTTAATAGATAGAGTACCTGCCTATTGTGGTTTTGGCCACAGACTTTAATAAAGTGTTGGATGTAGCTAATCCAAAAAATGTAATAACAGCAGCTGATATTATGCAGTTAATATGTCAGGCACATGTTCTTACGTATTCATTCTGTGTTCACTTGTTTAATTTTCACAACAATGCTATCAGTTAGACTTCATATTTCACAGAAAAGTGAAATAAAACATGGTTAAATCCCATAAATTCTTTAAGTCATGCAACTGAAAATGAGAGAGCTGGGATTCAAACCCAAGCTGTCAGGTGGGCTGACTCCTTGGTCCAGTCCTTGACCACTATGTGCCCATTACATAATGCTGCACTATATATTTTTAATGTTAACTTAGAGTTCTCGGTATGATGAATAGAAGGCTTGACCCACTCTGGGTGTGTCAGATTATTAGAAGAAAGAAAGACCCTCTCTGCTTGTTCTCCATCTTCTCTGCAGACAAACTGAGATTGGGGCGCAGGACACGTGTTTTAATCACAGCAAAAAAGTTCAGCTAATCATAAGGAAAAACTTTTTGGCAATGACAAGAATTAAATGCGAAGAGACTTGGGACCTTGTGTTTTTTTTTAATTTATTTATTCAGTTTAGAGGTGAGAGAGAGAAAAGGAGGAGGAGCAGGAAGCATCCACTCCCAATGTGCCTTGACCAGGGTTTTGAACTAGCGACCTCAGCATTCCAGGTCGATGCTTGATCCACTGAGCCACCACAGGTCAGGTAGAACTTCTGTATTTTGATATGTGTTTTAGGGATAATATGCCTGGAGATGGGATGTGAACATATAACCTCTGAAATTCCATCCCAGTTTCTCTAATATAAACTCTCAAAATTAAGGCAATCCTGAAATAATAATGACAGCATCTAACATTTATGTAGCACTCAAAATATGTCACACACTTTATGTGCATGTTACAATTTAATCCCCTATGTAAAAGGTCATTTTTACCTCTATTTTAGGAAGAAAGAAAGAAAGAGAAAGCCAACGCCGAATGGTGGAACTGGTATCTGAATTTCTCTAGCTTCAAAACCTGTGTGCTTTAACCACAGTTTACTGTGGGAAATGGCCCTGGAATACTGCGTATAGGTTATTTCTGTAACAGCGTGGTGAAAAGTATATGTAGGCTTTAGAAAAAAAAGACATGTTCAGATCTTATATCTTTAAGAGATTAGTAAATTGGGGCAAATTACTCAGATTTCTGAGTCCCACTTTTCTTGAATAGAAAATAGAGATGATAATGCCTATTTTGAAGAGGACCAGTGGATAAAAAAGCTTTGGTACATATATACTATGGAATACTACTCAGCCATAAGATAAGGGGGATGGGGAAAGGAAGGAGAGAGGGGTTGGGGGAGGGGAGGAACACAAAGAAAACCAGATAAAAGGTGACAGAAGAAAACTTGACTTTGGGGAAGGGGTATACAGCACAATCAAATGTCAAAATAATCTGGAGATGTTTTCTCTCAACATATGTACCCTGATTTATCAATGTCACTGCATTAAATTTAATAAATAAATAAATAAAATTTAAAAATAAATAAATTAAAATAAAAAGGATTATTGTATTCCTTGAGACAAAGCTTCATAGCACATGTAGCATGATGTATGGTAAATAGGGACTCCATAAATGTTCCCATGGAATGAGTTGCATAGGAATTCTTAAAATCATTTCTGCAGTAAGAGAAACTAAGAAACTTTGGTTTGCTTCAAGAAGATTAATAGTGTAAAATCTTAACACAAAACAAATCAATTCAGAAGTGATTGGTTAATTTTACAAAGTATTCATTCTATTCTGATCAGTGTTTTTTTTCCAATTTTAGTGAACAAAAGAATCACCTAAAAAGGAGCCTGTTGAAAATGCATGTCCCTAGTTGCCAGCCCCACAAGGTAAGCTCAAGGTGTTTGCATTTGGACTCGCAAACTCTCTTCCCTCTCAGGTGACTCTGATAAAGGTGCTTCTTCTACCACAGAACTGGAAATAGAAAATTTCTTGTGTATTCTGTTTAGCGTTTTATCATAGAGAATTTCAAACATACACTGAAGCAGACAGAACAGTGTGATGAATCTGCTCCACAACCCATGGTGAATTCTGCTCCACTCACACTTCTTCCACTCGCTCCATGTTATTCTGAAGCAACTTCTAGACATCATTTCACCTGTAAACATCTGCTTGTTTGTCTACAATATTGCAGCATAATGTATGCAGTATAATGTAAAAAAGATAATAAATATGGCTCTTCCTAAAAATAGAGGCCATAATGTTATTATCACATCTAAAAGTTAGTAATTCCTTGTCATCACATATCTAGTCACTATTCAGAATTCAGCTTGTCTCACAAATGTCACTTTTTGAGGCTCTTTTAATCTATACATTTTCCCTCCTCTTTCTCTTTCCTATGGCAATTTGTTTGTTAAAGAAGCTGGGTTATTTGTCCCACAGTCTAGAACAACGGGCAGCAAACTTTCTGTTAATGGGCCAGAAAATATGTATTTTAAGTTTTGTGGAACAACAATGTGAGTTTCTTTTAGGCTTTCTGGATAACTTTGTGGTTTCTGTTTAATTTTATTATTACTTATATTATAAAAGTGTAAGAAGCATTCTTAGCTCACCAGGCCTAGTCTTCCGACCCCTGGTCCAGAGCTGTGATTCCACTAAGATCATCAATAGCCACAATGGATATTTAAGTTAAAATTAATTAAAATTTGATGCAATTTAAAAGTTCCCATTCCCAGGAGCACTGGTCACATGTCTAGTGCTCAGAAGCCACCTGTGCTGTGGTGACAGTATTGGCACGAGCTATGGAACGTTTTCATCACCACAGGCAGCTGTTGGACAGCATGCTGGGGCTCCCCCAGTCCCGATATTGCCAGTTGTATCTCCAAAGTGTAGTTCACCTTGGCCCTCTGCTCTGCATTTCCTGTCAACTGGAATCCTCTAAGTTGTGTCTAGAGCTTGGTCAGATTCAGGTTGAGTTTTTCACCTCCTGGTGGTAGGGCAAATTTCTTTTTAGGCTGCTGGGTATTTTAAAATATTTATCATATATTGTATATATAATATATTTATATAATGTCTATATTTTATATATAGATATATTTTTTACTCAGACTATTTTTAAGAAAAATATGAGGAACAAGTAAGCTTTGCTTTGTAACAGTATTTAATGTATTAAATACTTTTACTTTTTATAAGAATAATAGTAGGAACAGTAATTTTTAATATAAAATTCAACATAGTGGAAGTGTTTTGAATGCCTGCTAGCCAGAAAGTCCCTGTCAGGTGATTCATCTGTCTTTATAAACCCACATAGCAAAGACTATTAACCCAAGTGAACAGGCCAGTCTGTTTTTAATGGGGTCATGATAGTAGAAGGTAGCAGGGTAGAATTAAGCCCATAGTCTACTTATTTCAGGTAATGGGATGAGAGTATAAGGTTGCTTTTTTGAAGATTCTAGGCCAGGGGTCTCAAACTCGGGCCCGCGGGCCACATGCGGCCCGCCCACCAATTTTGTGTGGCCCGCAGACTGGCCCGCACACTAATCCATGAAGTTTGATTAGTCTGCAGACCGCACAAAATTGGTGGGCGGGCCACGAGTTTGAGACCCCTGTTCTAGGCATTCCTTTTAGATTGGATGATTTTTAAAAGTAAAATAAAAAGTATTTTAATTCTCTCTTCTAAAATGAACCAAAGAAGCTTACACACCACCTCAACTTTCTTCTCTTAACACTTTTACATTCATTCTGAGACTAACTGACATCTGTAGACTTAGGGAAACTTTGGTGTCTCCCTGTATTACGTACACTTTACCTACACTCAGACTTTTACTCTTTGTGTTGGACCTGAATCCATGAATTTTACTTATTTATTTATTTGTTTATTTATTTATTCTTTACAGAGACAGAGAGTCAGAGAGAGGGACAGACAGTCAGGAACAGAGAGAGATGAGAAGCATCAGTCATTAGTTTTTCATTGCGGCACCTTAGTTGTTCATTGATTGCTTTCTCATATGTGCCTTGACTGTGGGCCTTCAGCAGACCAAGTAACCCCTTGCTCGAGCCGGCGACCTTAGGTCCAAACTGGTGAGCTTTGATCAAAGCATATGAGCCAGCGCTCAAGCTAGCAACCTCGGGGTCTCGGACTTGGGTCTTCTACATCCCAGTCCAATGCTTTATCCACTGTGCCACCGCCTGGTCAAGCAAATTCATGAATTTTAAAAGAAAGTAAAAAAATGCTAACTGCTTAGATATGCTAGCTGATAATAGCTGTTTTAACTTTAATAAATGCTGTTGTTTCATCTTTGGAAGTGTTAGACATAAAACCAGCTGGTTTTAGACACTTGGTTATGATTGAATTCCACATAGAATAAACAGATTTTATATATAAATAAAATACCTAGTAACAAATATTAAAATGAACTATTCTAAAATGCTATATTTCTCCCTTAAGATTATAATTTAATATCATCACTTTCAAGCAATAAACTAAGAAAAAAGGGTAACAATATCTTCAGCCATTTTTGAAATCATAAGTACCAAAATTTATTCTCCCTACTGCTTTAAGCTGTAATACCTTATCTTCATAAAGAGCAAACCATTAAAGTGCTTTCATATATATGATTATTTCATTTCATAGTGACTATTTTACAACTTAGTAAACTACTTCTAAGTATGTAAATAAAATAAATGTAGACTTTATTTTAATTTTTAAATGAAAAAAATGTTGATTTTGAGACTGTACTTAGCATGTTAAAGCATCAAGACAAACTATTCTTATGATTTGACACCCTGAATTAGTTAAACCTTACACATCCTCTTAACTAACCTAATAGTCAGTCATGTTCTTTTTGAAAATATTTCCCCTTCCTCCTCCAAAAATGAGTTTTTAGAAAAACTCATTGTAGCCTGACCAGGCAGTGGTGCAGTGTATAGAGCAGGGGTCCCCAAACCTTTTACACTGGGGGCCAGTTCACTGTCCCTCAGACCGTTGGAGGGCCGGACTATAAAAAAACTATGAACAAATTCCTTTGCACACTGCACATATCATATTTTAAAGTAAAAAAACAAAACAGGAACAAATACAATATTTAAAATAAAGAACAAATAAATTTAAATCAACAAACTGACCAATATTTCAAAGAGAACTATGTTCCTCTCACTGACCACCAATGAAAGAGGTGCCCTTCCAGAAGTGCGGTGGAGGCCATATAAATGGCCTCACAGGGCCGCATGTGGCCTGCAGGTCATAGTTTGGGGACCCCTGGTATAGAGCATAAGCCTGGGATGCTGATGACCCAGTTTCAAAACCCCAAGGTTGCCAGCTTGAGTGCTGGTTCATCAGCTTGAGTTTTGGATCACTGGCTTGACGGTGGGATCATAGACATGACCCCATGGCCTCTGGCTTGAGCAAGGGGTCTTTGGTATGGCTGTAAGCCCCAGGTCAAGGCAAACATGAGAAAGCAGTCATTGATCAACTAAGGTGCCACAAGAAAGAATTGGTGCTTCTCATCTCCCTGTCTGTCTCTCTCACTTAAAAATAAAAAACTCATTGTATATAATATATCCTTTGATAGTCAATAAGAAAAGATTTTTGTACAATTAAGTAACTATAAGATAATATCTAGATCACTGGCTACTTAGGTTAAAATTACTGGTCTAGATGTTGTATCAGTTTGTTTATAGGTCTTGAATCTTAAAACTATTTAGTGAAATATTTCAGTTCCCCCAGAATCTTGTCAAGTTATTCTATGTTCATTACTCATTACTTGTTTTGTGGTGACTTTAATATCAGCTGCATTTTTATGTCAGGGAACATAAAACCTGAATTTTTAAAAATTTACTTTAAAAAACTTTGCTTTCAAGCTCTAAGCATTTTGAGGTATATATTTAGTTTGGAGCTCAGTAAAAAATGTCAGCTTTGTAATGAGAAAAAGATAAAGTCTAGAAACTGAAAATTTTTGTTTTAACTATTTCATTAAACCCTTAAATATTACCATATTTTCCAAAGTATATGATGCACATTTTTTTTAAAAAAATTTAAGATCTGAAAACTGGGTGCATCTTATACAGTGGGTATAGTTTTCTTACTTGCCTTTCCTGCTTATTTGCATTTGTTATCATTTTCTGAAATTTTGGACCCCCAAATTAAGGTGTGTCTTATACATGGAGGCATCTTATACATGGAAAAATATGGTACTTTACAACCTTACCAGTTTTTTTTGGGGGGGGTTGAAAATTTGAAAAACATAATTCATTCCTCTATACTATTTAAACTGCAACAACAACAAAAAAGCCATTCTCATTTTTTTTCTTTTTTTTAATTTTAATAATTAATGTTAGAGAGAGGAAGGGGGAGACAGACAGACAGACAGTCAGAAACATCAATCTGTTTCTGTATGTGCCCTGAACAAGACCAAACCTATGACATTAGTGTATGGGGGTGATGCTCTAACCTACTCAGCTCTCTGGTGAGAGCAAGTCATTGTCTTTTGGGAGGAAAAAAGTACTAGAGAAAAGCTGAGGTAATTAAAAAATAAAATAATAATCTAGTCTGCTGTGGTGACAACACCAGAAGTCTTTTCTTTGCTCTTAACAGTCAAGGGCATAAACACTATTTGTAATTGTTTAGCACAGAGTGGCCCCTTTCCTAACATGTACTTTTTCTTGTGCCATGGCTTCAGTCCAGACTGAGAGACCTGCTAAGCTCTGGGCATCCAGAATTTACCTGAGCCTGGATCACCACTTACAAGCTAGGTTCTTTTAGTCACAGAACACCTTCAGGGTCCTTGTTTCTTCACTTATAAATTTTCTCAGTTTTATAGCTGAGAACATACATTGCTGAAGGACCAAGACTTAGGCCTCAGCTCTGCCTTCCAAGAAGCTGAGATACAGAACCTCGCCATGATCAAGCAAAACTGGGACCAAAGGCATTGCACTGCCAAATCCAATGCTTGTCATAACTTATAATTATTTTATTTATGTATATTTTTCTTTCCCTCTGTCTACCCTATGACAGCATAGTTTTTATAAAGACAGAAAGTGAGTCTGTCTTATTCACTATAGGCAACAAGTATCGAGCACAGTGCCCGGCATATAACAGAAGTACAATAAGTGTTTATTGGATAAGTGAATAAATACTCATTTGCATACATACACTGATATACGCAAATGACAGACACATGTGGACACAGAGATATATGCTCATGTGCAATGAACAATTATGCACACAATGTATACACACCCAATCTACCTGGGTACATATAGAGAAATATAATAGGTTCACAGAGAACATGGAAAGAAAATACTACAATATTAACAGTAAATATCTCTGTAATGTATTCCCCTCCCCCAAGAAGGAAGGAAGGGGCCAGAGCCACAAAGTGTGGAATAACAAAAGGCTTTATTGAGTACAGAGCATGCATCATGCCCATCAAGGTTCTCTGGCCCAGAGGAAAGACGGAGGACAGAGGAGTCGCAAGGGGTGAACCCCTGTAAGAGATATTTAAATGGTCCCTAGGGTGGTCGAGCTAATATGACGTGGTGAACTCTCACTGGCTGGCAGATGGTCACATTTTTCCAAAGGACTCCTGGGAAGTTTTTGTTGGCATGCTTGGTTGTGGGCAGTCCCAGCCAAAGTTCACTGGTCTGGGTTCCCCACGTGACCTTTCCCCATTATCCGCCGACCTTACAATCTCAGTATGGGAAATCTGTCATTTTGTTTTCCTTATAATTTTTTTTAGCATTTCTGCAATAAGAATACATTTTTTATAATAAAAAGGCTGTTAAAATTCAATAAACTTATCAAATCAAAGCACATCATATTTTACAATAAATTAAGAACATTTAAATTAAAAAAGTTAAAAAGACAATTAAAAATAGTAGAATGGGAAGTCACTGACTGCAGGAATATGAGTTCCTAGCACAGTACCTGGTATATGATGGGCACTTTATGAGCACGGCAGGAAGGAAAGAAGGAAAACAAGATGAAAAGAAGGGTGATAGAGAAATTCCAGGGAAGGAAAGAGGAAGAGAGGAAGAAAAAAAAAGAAAAACAAATCATAGCAGAGAAAAAACATAGGGAATGAAAGAGACAGAAATTCATCACAATTATACACATTCACATTCTCTCAGATCCCAAGTTTACGATAAAGGTTTTTAGCATTTACGAAGCATTCAGAAAATATTTTTAGAGCAAGAAGAATACATGGAACTTATTGTCTCCACAATGTTGAATTTCTTGGACTCCTGAACTTCCTGGATTTGATAAACATAATCAAGTGAGGACTCGAAAATAATGTGCCTCTCTTTGTCCACCTGCAGGTCTACCTGTAGAATGGTAGCAAATGTCACAAATTGAATCATCATTCACGCAACTTGGTGCTCATGGAATGAACAGAATACTGAAGATAGAGGAGAGTTTAGGCACCATGGGGTGATCTGATCACTTTATTTACAAATAGGGAATAAGAAGCCAAGAGATAAAAAGCGACTAATGCAAGACTTCCGGTTTCTGGTCCTACAAGTAAGAAGCTCAGCAGTTATCATGCCCATCCTCACAGAAGAAAAAAGCTAAACAAGGTGAAAATAAACTACTCCTCTTGGATCCAACAAAGAATTAATGTCAGAGAGAAAACAAATGTCTCGAGAATTGTTTAGACATTTGAATATGAAGATTAAGAACGTATCAAAGCAGAAGCCTGTAGCTGCAGCCAATATCAGACTTTATCTAAGAACTCTCCAGTGGGTCAAAGATGATGGCACATGTGGAAGCTGAGCTTGCACCCTCCCAAAACCCATCCAATGTACCCCTTTACTTAGAACAATTCCTCCAAAATGACAACTGAGAAACAATTAAACAGCTTCTGCACAACAAGCTAGAGAGAGAAAGAAAAAGAGAGAGAGAGAAAGAATGCATAGAGAAGGCTGAGGAACCATGAGATCTCTGCAGGAGGTAAAGGATCAGCTCAGGACCCAATAGAACAGTGAGTGCCACTGTTTACACCTCCCAAGCATATGGATAGAAGATGGGAGCTCCATCCAAGCTCTATGGCCACCCTCAGAAAGCTGCAGCACGTCCCCAGCCACCCCTCTTGGAGCTAAATACAACAGAATCGTGAGGGCAGCTTAGCTTGTGTAAAAAGAGGTCCTCTTCCCAGATATAGACTGAGCAGGTAGGTATGGCAGGGTGACACTTCAGACACTGTGCTGCATATGCATCTGAGGCTCTGCCACATAGAGAGTGCCTAGCTAGCAAAACACTCGTACCAGCTGATAGATATGTGTATTCCAAACTTCCCTCTTGATGTTCTACTTATCTGTCAGACCTCACCCTTACTAGACTATTGCCACTGAGACAGAGGAATTCCAATAAGCTGACAAGCCACCCCAAGGAGGGGCTCCAGACATACCAGGTCTTTTGATTCAACACCCACATGCTCGAAGCCCCCCCCAAGGAGGAGCATTCCAGACATACCAGCACTTTTGCCTCAGTATCCACTCAGGCTCTCCCAAACACTATATAACTTGCCCCTAGTCTGTAACGGGTGCTCTTCTCCCCCAGGAGAAGTGCCCAGCAGGGTTTTTTTCTTCCTTTCAATAAAGCCTTTTGGTCTCCCATGGATTCCAACACCAGCTGCGAGAATATTTGACCCAGAGAAAGTGCAGATATAGTGGGTCACTACTGGAATTCCCATCTTGGAAAATGGGGAGCCAGCAAATGGGTTATGGTCTGCACACTGGACTGTCTGATCAGAGAAAGTTCAGATATTCGGGGGTGCTGCTGCTTGCACTGGTCTGGCTGCTCTACGCAAAGAAAGCACAAAGCTAGCAAAACCTTGTGGCCCAGTGTAGAGTTAGGGGGGCAATGCTGTGCATGTGCACAGGGCTGCCAAGTCCAGAGAAGGTGAAGAATAAACAAATTAAAGTACTGTGTGCACCCAGGCTATCCCACCAGGACAAAGGGTGAATCTAATGGGGGGTGAGATACAAGAAAAAAATCAGGTAACCCACCGCAGACCGTGTTCTGCCAACAGATAATTAAAAGAGGACACACAAAGCACACACCATGCAGCCCCTTTTACACCAGGCAGCCCAGCCCAGATTAAATGTGCAAGGAGGCTCACACACCCCAGGTGGCCCATTCAGAACCCACTCCTTCAGGCCAGGTGACAGGACAGGCACTTCATGCACCTCCCCTCAATGACAACCCGGACAACCCTCAAGCTGAAACTACTCAACACATAATGTAACAAAGACAACATGTTCAAGACTGGGCGAGATTACTAATTCCATTCAACTCAAAGGAACAAAAACCAACAAAGAAAATGGAGAGACAGAAGAATATACCCCAAATGAAAAAAACAAGAAAAAAACTCCAGAGAAATATCCAAATGTAATGAACATGAGTAACTGGACAGATAAAGAATTCAAGGCAAACAGTCATAACGATGTTCAATCAACTTGAGAGTAGAATAAAGGATCTCAAGAGAGTGCTTGAACAACAAGAAAATGTAATAAGTTCATCCGGCTTCAGTGCGGACTCACAGGCTTGAGCACGGGATCATAGACATGAACCCATGGTCACTGGTTGAGCCCAAAGGTCGGTGGATTAAAGCCCAAGTCGCTGTTTTAAGCAAAGGTTCCTCTGGCTTGGCTGGAGTCCCTGCCCTGGCCTGTCCTAGCGTCCCTGGGGCTGGTCCCTTGTGTCCCCTTTCAGGGATACCGAACCGCGAGCGCCCACGCAGGTGCGAAAATGCGCTCGGAATGCCAAGCAATCAGCCTCAGCATCGTCTCCCGCACAGGCACATAGGGGCTGGGCGTGCGGGGTGGCAGGCACAGAGACATGGATGGGAGCCTGCAGGGCGGCGGAGGCAGCGCTGCAGGTGAGGGGGGCAGGGAGAGGGTCGGACTGAGAGCAGCTTGGACCCAACAGGACGAGGGGTGGTTCCGCCAGCCGGTGGGAGGTGTCACGAGGCCGCGTCTTCCCTCAGGCACCGACAGTTTTCAGGGACATCCACACCTACTTCTCTCAGAAGGAGTGGCCACCATGGGCAACTGGGAAAAGGCGCACTGCCGCAAAGTGGAGAGGAACCAGGACGCGCTGCTAAGCAAAGGTGACAGGGCGGGGATGGGGGTGCGGGAAATGGGCGGGGACCGTGGGGCGGCACAGGGGGCAGCGAGTGTCGGGGCTACTTTTTCAAGAGCTTCATTTTGGGGACCACGATTTTGTTTCTACCCAGGCCTCAGAGCCCCTAGGCCCACTTTCATGGTTCACCGCCAGCAGGCCACCAGACCCCCGGCGGAAGAAACTGAGGACTCGCATGAAGAATGGACTCTGAGGCAGCAAGGTGAGGGGTCACAGGCACGTGCTACCCATTTGAAACTCACCTGGGGTCAGGTCCCCAGCCTCTCAACAGCTAACCGGGGACAGAGCTTGCGTTTAGCAAACAAGTGAGATGCAAACAGTGCAATGTGCAGTAAGGGGCAATTTGATACACTGCTTCCATGTGTAAATAATTACACAAATTTATAGATGTGTTCATGAACAGGAACATATTAAAGTATAAAACCACGTAAGAAATAACTCATTCAGAGCACTTGTCATCACAAAAGGAGGAGGAAGGTCTGGCAGGTGAGGAGTGCTCCAGGACAGCGCTGTCTGGCAGCCCTGGCCTCATTTCAGATAGGAAAGGATTAATCATGATTAAGGCAGCTGGGGTTGTGGGCCAGGGTAGGGACCATGTATCAGGCCCTGTGTCAGCCATCTCTTCAGTGTGTCTGGTTTCATGAGGGTGTGGTCAGTAAGGTCCTTCCACTTTCATGGGTCTAGCACTGAAACACAGATAAAGTCCAGATGTGATCTCTGACTTGAGCCAAATGGTTTCTGTGGTCCACAGACCTGAGGCTGTGTTCCCAAGACTGGAACATGTCCTCCCTTCATGACAGTTGACCTTGAAATTATTAGTAACAGATAAACCAGGAATTTCTTATACTTACACGTATAAAATACCATTTTATTATTATTTTTTAATATGGTTAATATTTATTTTTATTTTCACTCTCTTTTTATTTATTTATTTATTTATTTATTTATTATTTTTAAAGATACAGCGAGACTCAGTGAGAGGGATAGATAGGGACAGACAGACAGACAGGAATGGAGAGAGATGAGAAGCATCAATCATCAGTTTTTTGTTGTGACACCTTAGTTGTTCATTGATTGCTCTCTCATATGTGCCTTGACCGTGGGCCTTCAGCAGATGGAGTAACCCCCTGCTTGAGCCAGTGACCTTGGATTTCAGCTGGTGAGCTTTTGCTCAAGCCAGATGAGCCTGTGCTCAAGCTGGAGACTTCAGGGTCTTGAACCTGGGTCCTCCGCATCCCAGTCTGATTCTCTATCTACTCTGCCACCACCTGGTCAGGTTCAAAAAACTATTTTAAATAACCTGTAACATACATTGCAATTAAAATTCTAAGGATCTAAGAAAACATTCCTACATATTAAAACTTACAAAGTAACACAACAGTGGTGTCATTCTATATATCAAATACATTCATAAATTTTTTAGTGTCTACCTCCCATTCCTTTGTCTAGAGGTATATGTTAGTTTCAGGACTCCAGGAAGGGAGAAAGAGTTAAAATCAGTGTGGGATATGTAAATATTGTCTCTTATTGAAAGGAAAAAGAAGTTCTTCCCATTATACCTCAGATAAGTGACTTTGTATCAGAGACTTTCTTATTTGTATATTAGATTAGAAGTTTTAATTTCTAAACTATAAAGTGGGGCAGACCGGGAGTTTGCTCTCTCAGTTCCTAAGATTAGCATTAGAGGAGAGAACAAAGAAAAAAAAGCAGAGAAAGGCCACATGGGGGAGA
>NW_027095616.1:0-29942 GCF_036850765.1 Saccopteryx bilineata | reverse complement strand
CAGGTCGTGGCACAAATGGCCGAACCAGGCTGTGGCATGGAGATCCAAGCCGAGGAAAAACTGATCCTGTGGCAACCCGGGCAATACAAGCTAACACTCGCGCTAAACCCAAACAAAGAAAGACAAGCAGGGAAGCCATTTTACCTGATCTCCTGGTCAGCGCACGCGCAGTTAGTGGGCGAGAGATTTTTTTCTAAGCCCCAAGAGTGGGTGCCCGTGTTACCCCACACAGAGGCAGAGTCAGAGGCCTTTCTGTGGGCCGAAAGCAGAATCTCTGGGCAGCCCAAGTGCCCTGGGAAAGCCGCACACGGGAGGGAGCAAGAACTAATTCCAACGGTGGAAATTTTCCATGCTGGTGAAGGTTGCACTCAGAGGGAAACGTGGCTGGCCTCATATCCTGGTCTTCGCATGCAGATAGTGAGCGAGAGATTCGTCTGAGTGCCTTGGCAGTGCACGCCCATGTTATCTCACAGAGAAGAAGAGTCAGGAGCCTTTGTGTGAGCCAAAACGGAATCTCAGGCTGCCCCAGTGCCTTGCAAAAGCCGCGCACAGGGACGGAGCGAGAGCCAATTCCAATGCTGCAACTTTTCCATGTGGTTGGGGGTTTGACTCAGAGCGTGAGGCTGCTGGGCGGATATCCTGGTCTGCGCGTGCAGATAGTGAGCGAGAGTTTCCTCCAAGCGCCCCGAAAGTGGGTGCCCGCCTCTGTTACTGGACAGAGTGGAAGAGCCAGAGGTCTTTGAGTGGGCGAAAACCCCGCCTGGTTATGCTAGCAGCTCTGATTGACTGAGCCTTACCCAGAGCCATGTGCTGAGTGGAAATAGAGTGGGGAGTTGCCAGCTCTTTGAGCTTCTTACTATCCAGGCAGAGGCAGCAGCAACCCCATAGCTGGATTATCAGGCTACTAATTGAGGAAGGAAAGACTAGGAGAAAAACTCCAGGAACACGGACTCTCTCACTGTCAGAGCCTATAAATGCTAATGAGCCTCGACTGCCAAAGAGACTAAAGCACAATACATGACATTGCCATAGAGACTTATCAACTGCAAACCTCTACCTGAGTGTGCCAAAGGGGCAAAACCCAGGGTACAGAGTCACCGACCAGGAAGAGGGAGAGAAAAGAAAAAGCAAGAAGATAACCTCTCAAAATCAAGAATAATTCGCAGACTTTATAACCTATCTCATTTTATTATATTTGTTTGTATCTCTTAACATCATTCTTGATATTTTTTTTCCTCCTCCAATTTGGTCGATTAACTCTCTGCAGGTCTTACTCTCTCCTCTCCTTGAACTACACTACCCATAAGTGTAACATCTCCCATGATCTGTTCTTTCCTCTTCCTTTCTCTCTATGACGGTTGGACTCCAAAACCCTTAACTCTCTCTCTCATCTTTTTTCTTTTTTCTTCTTTTAGTGGTTCCCTCTTTTATTCTCTCTCTCTCTTTCTTTTCTCCCTCTATATTAGTTTCTTCCTTTCTCCTTTACAGCTTCTCTCATTCAAACCTCAATAACAAAAAAATTATCTTATCTGGGACTCAAACTTATGTTTGTGGCATTTTGGGGTTTTTTTACTTCATCTTTTTAACTCACTAGCAGTGCTCCCATCTTTGGCTCTTCATTTTATCTAGTTCTTGTTCCACTAAATACAACAGTAATTTTTTAATTTGTCCCCCCATTTTTCTGTTTTCCTCTTATTCCTCTCATCATAACTCTTAGACAACCAACATCTAAAAGCAAATCATTTTATTCTTGACCAAAATTTTTTCTTCTTTGCTTTTTGTGGGTCCATACCCCCTTCTTTTTTCTTTTATTTTTTCTCTTTTTTTTTTCTTTTTTATGCCCCTTTATTACTTTTCCCCAATTCAGGCCCTCCATTACAGGCATTGTTTGTTATAATTCACAGTTCACCAAAAGATTTTCTCAAAAAAGAGGGGAGAGGAAAGGAGAGGAAAAAAGAGGGGGGGAATAATTTCCTTTTTTAAAAATTTTTATTTTATTTTATTTTTCTTTATTTCATTATTAATTTTTTTTAAAAAAAACAACTCTTTTCAATTTTTTATTTTTTAACTTTTTATTCTTTATTAAATCTCATTAATACTATCAACAAAACCACCCTCAGATGCCATTAAGGAAGATAAAATCGAACATCATGGATACAAAAGAAAGAGAGGTAACACAGCTAGATGAGGAAAACTCTATGAATAAAAAATTTAATATATTGGAAACCTTGGAGCTAAAAGACAGAGAATTCAAGATAGAAATCCTAAAAATCCTCCAAGATATACAAGAAAATACAGAAAGGCAATTTAGGGAGCTCAGAAAACAACTCGATGAACACAAAGAATATATGTCCAAGGAAATTGAAACTATAAAAACAAATCAAACAGAGAAGAAAAACTCAATTCACGAGCTGAAAAACGAAGTAACAAGCTTAGCTAATAGAACAGGTCAGATAGAAGAGAGAATTAGTGCAATATAAGACAAGCAACTTGAGGCACAACAGAGAGAAGAAGAAAGAAACTCAAAAATTAAAAAAAAATGAGATAGCCCTACAAGAATTATCTGACTCCATCAAAAAGAATAACATAAGAATAATAGGTATATCAGAGATAGAAAAGAGAGAAAATGGAATGGAGAACATACTCAAACAAATAATAGATGAGAACTTCCCAAGCCTGTGAAAAGAACTAAAGCCTCAAGTTCAAGAAGCAAACAGAACTCCGAGTTTTCTTAACCACAACAAACATACTCATAAAGAAATTGACACAAACCAACAGCAAAGAAAGAATTCTCAAGGCAGCCAGGGAAAAGAAGAATACAACATATAAAGGAAGGCCAATTAGATTATCATCAGATTTCTCAACAGAAACTCTACAAGCTAGAAGAGAGTGTACCCCAATATTTAAAGTCCTGAGAGAGAGGAACTTTCAGCCATGAATACTGTACCTATCAAAGCTATTCTTCAAATATGAAGGAGAAATAAAAACATTCACAGATACAGAAAAGATGAGGGAATTTATCTTCAGAAAACCCCCACTCCAGGAATTACTAAAGGGGGTTCTCCAATCAGATACAAAGAACAAAAAAACAGAGCCACAAGTAAAAGCTCCAAGAAGAACACAATAAAACCAAATTTAAACTGTGACAACAATAAAAAGAAAGAGGAGGAGTAGATGGAGAATAATAGTAGCAAAGGACGATGGAGTGCAAAAGTACTCACAAAATAGTTTGCTACAATGAACAGGGTAGGGACCCTTTTAATTACTCAAAGGTAAACACCATTGAAAAACCACCACAAAAGCACATGAGATAAAAGAGATAGCAACAGAGGAAAGATGTATGGAATAGAACCAAATAACAACAAAAATAGAAAAATGAAAGAGAAGGATCAAACAAGACACAAAACTAACAGAAAGAAAGATATAAAATGGCAATAGAAAACTCACAAGTGTCAATAATTACACTAAATGTAAACGGATTAAACTCACCAATAAAAAAGCACAGAGTAGCAGAATGGATTAAAAAAGAAAATCCAGCCCTGGCCCATTGCCTCAGCGGTGGAGCGTTGGCCTAGCGTGCGGAGGACCCGGATTCTATTCCCGGCCAGGGCACACAGGAGAAGTGCCCGTTTGCTTCTCCACCCCTGTGTCATGCCTTCCTCTCTGTCTCTCTCTTCCCCTCCTGCAGCCAAGGCTCCATTGGAGTAAAGATGGCCCAGTCGCTAGGGATGGCTCTGTGGCCTCTGCCCCAGGCACAAGAGTGGCTCTGGTTGCAACATGGTGACACCCAGGGTGGGCAGAGCATCGCACCATGGTGGGCAGAGCATCGCACCATGGTGGGCATGCCGGGTGGATCCCGGTTGGGCGCATGCGGAAGTCTGTCTGACTGTCCCTCCCTGTTTCCAGCTTCAGAAATACGAAAAAAAGAAAAAAAAGAAAATCCACCTGTATGCTGCCTACAGGAAACTCATCTGAGTAACAAGGATAAAAACAAATTCAAAGTGAAAGGCTGAAAAACAATACTCCAAGCAAATAAGATCCAAAAAAAGCAGGTGTAGCAATACTTATATCAGATAATGCTGACTACAAGACAGGAAAAGTACTCAGAGACAAAAATGGCCATTTCATAATGGCTAAGGGGACACTGAATCAAGAAGACATAACAATTCTTAATATATATGCACCAAACCAAGGAGCACCAAAATATATGACAGCTACTTATTGAACTTAAAACAAAAATTGACAAAAATACTATCATACTTGGAGACCTCAATACACCGCTGACGGCTCTAGATCGATCATCCAAACAGAGAATCAACAAAGACATAGTGGCCTTAAACAAAACACTAGAGCACCTGGATATGATAGACATCTACAGGACATTTCATCCCAAAGTGACTGAGTGTACAATTTTCTCCAGTGTACATGGATCATTCTCAAGAATTGATCATATGTTGGGCCACAAAAACAACATCAGCAAATTCAGAAAAATTGAAGTTGTACCAAGCATATTTTCTGATCATAAAGCCTTGAAACTAGAATTCAACTGCAAAAATGAGGGAAAAAATTCCACAAAAATGTGGATCCTAAACAACATACTTTTAAAAAATGAATGGGTCAAGGAAAAAATAAGTGCAGAGATCAAAAGATATATACAGACTAATGAAAATGACAATACGACATATCAGAATCTATGGGATGCAGCAAAAGCATGATAAGAGGGAAGTTCATATCACTTCAGGCATATATGAACAAACAAGAGAGAGCCCAAGTGAACCACTTAACTTCACACCTTAAGAAACTAGAAAAAGAAGAACAAAGAAAACCCAAAACCAGCTGAAGAAAAAAGATAATAAAAATCAGAGCAGAAATAGATGAAATAGAGAACAGAAAAACTATAGAAAAAATTAATAGAACAAAGAGCTGGTTTTTTGAAAAGATCAACAAAATTTAAGAACCCTTGGCAAGACTTACCAAAAAAAAAAAAAAAAAAAAAAAAAGGAATCATATAAACAAAATCCAAAATGAAAGAGGAGAAATCATCACAGACATCGTAGATATACAAAGAATTATTTTTGAATACTGTGAAAAACGTTATGCCACTAAATTCAACAACCTAGAAGAAATGGATAAATTCCTAGAACAATACAACCTTCCTAGACTGAATCAAGAAGAGGCTGAAAGCCTAAACAGACCTATTAGTAGAGAAGAAATAGAAAAAAAACATTAAAAACCTCCCCAAAAAAAGAAGTCCAGGCCCTAACGGCTATACCAGTGAATTTTATCAAACATTCATAGAAGACTTGGTTCCTATTCTACTCAAAGTCTTCCAAAAAATTGAAGAAGAAGCAATACTTCCAAACACATTTTGTGAGGCCAACATAATTCTCATAACAAAACCAGGCAAGGACTGCACAAAAAAAGAAAACTACAGACCAAAATCTCTAATGAATACAAATGCTAAAATACTAAACAAAATACTAGCAAATCGAATACAACTACATATTAAAAAAATAATACATCATGATCAAGTGGGATTCATCGCAGAATCTCAAGAATGGTTCAACATATGTAAAACGGTTAACATATACACCATATCAACAAAACGAAGAACAAAAACCACATGATCTTATCAATAGATGCAGAAAAGTCTTTTGATAAAAAACAACACAATTTTATGTTTAAGACTCTCAACAAAATGGGTATAGAAGAAAAATATCTCAACATGATAAAGGCCATATATGATAAACCATCAGCTAACATACTAAATGGCAAAAACTGAAGGTTTTCCCCCTTCAATCAGAAACAAGACAGGGTTGTCCACTCTCTCCACTCTTATTTAATGTGGTACTAGAGGTTCTAGCCAGAGAAATCAGACAAGACAAAGAAATAAAAGGCATCCATATCAGAAAAGAAGAAGTAAAGGTATCACTTTTTGCAGATGATATGATCCTATACATCGAAAACCCCAAAGAATCCACAAAAAGACTACTAGAAACAATAAGCCAATACAGTAAGGTCACAGGATACAAAATTAACATACAGAAGTCAATAGCCTTTCTATATGCCAACAATGAATTAATTGAGAATGAACTCAGGAGTGACGTCACGGAAATGGCGCCGTGAGAAGCGCGTCCGACAGCTCTCCCCTAAATCACAACAAATTTATCAACTAGAAACAGAAAAATTTATCCTCGGAGCATTCCGGAGTTCCACACAAACTGAAAGCAAAAGGACTGTTATCACTTGAATCTGAGAGACGAGGGTGTGTAGGAAGCTACCTCAGCGAGGCTCATTCAAGCCGCCAGGGAGTGCGCCTGCGGTGAGTCAGCCCATATACTTGGGAACCGCAAGCCACCGTGAGCCCCCGCGAGCTGCCACAAACCCCCGCGAACCGCCACCGCGAGCTGCCGCGAGCCCCCGTAAACCACCACGGTTCACCGCGAGCGGCCGCCACGAGCCGCCACGCGCGCGCCTGGTCCCGTTGAGCACCGCTGACGTTCCCAGCGGCCCGCACACTGCGAGTGGGGGTCGCCGGCCACCGGTGCCCAGAGCGCCCCTTTCGCGCACGTGCCTTGGGCATTCCACGCACCCAGGGCGCCCTGCTGGCCCGCGCACCCAGGGGGCTCCATTATCCTGCACCTGGTGCGGTCCAGCCGCCAGCGGCAGGGCGAGCGGGAGAGGCTTGGGAGATTCTCTCCGTGGGCGGGGCACCTCACCCAGCCATTCAAGCTAACAATCAAGCGTTGGGGGAGGGGCGCGCGCAGGCAGCCTAAAATACCTTCAGAAACACAATTGCGACCCAATCACTGAAATTAGCTTAACCCATAAAATCTGCGCACCCTCGGTTCTAATTGATAAGATCTCTCTCAGTTCAGCGATCCAAGACAAGAGGCGTGATATTTTTTAGTGCCTCTCGCTAAAGGGGCGGGGGCAACTTCTGATTGATAGAGCCTCCATATTCAGGGATAAACGCTAACAAGAAGGACTGGGCAGATAATAAGGTCTATACTACACTAGTTGTAAGCAGAGACTAGTGCCTCTTCTTCCCTGCAAAAACAGGCTACAAAGTGTGGAAAGCCTGGGTTGAGAGGTCCAACTAAATGATAGGCGCTGAACAGTCACCTTGACAACAATTGACTCCCACCCCCGCCTGATTACACTGGAGGCCCTGACTCTCAGAGCCTTTACCAAAGCCTTGCACTGAGTGGGGATAGAGTGGGGATTCCCCAGCTCTTTGAGCCTCTTACTCCACAGGCAGAAGCAGTTGCAGCCTTATAGCTGGATCACCAGGCTGCTAATTCAGAAAGGGGGGACTAGGAGAGAGAATCCAGGAAAGCAAACTCTCTCATCGTTGGACCCTGCAAACGCCAACAAGCCTTTACTTCCAACAAGACTAAAGCCAATTATATGACATTGCCATAGAATCCCATCAACTGCAAATCCCTACCTAAGAGTGACACAGGGGCAGAGCCTGGGGTACAGAGTCACCGACTAGGAAGAGGGAGAGAAAAGAAAAAGGAAGAAGTTAACCTCTCAAAATCAAGAAAAACCCACAGACTTTACAACTTGATCCACTAATTTTTTGTTGTTGTTATTGTTGTTGTCGTTTGTTTCTTCTATCTTTTTGCCTTTATTTCCTCCACCTCGGTCCTTCTATTCTCTGCCCATCTTATGCTTCCCCTTTCTTGAACTACACTACCCATGAGTGTTGCATTTTACTTTTCTTCTTCATCCTCACCCTCCTTTAAGGTTATACTCCAAAACACTTAACTCTCACTCTCTCCTCTTTTGTTTTTTTTTGTTTGTTTGTTTGTTTTGTCTTGCTTTATTTTGTTTTTTTCTCCTCCTATTTTATTTCTTCCTTCATTTTTCTCTTTTCTTATTTTTTCCTTTCTATTCGTTTTTTCTTTTCTCATTTTACTTTCCTCCCATATAATCCTCAATCACGAACAAATTAGTTAATTTGGGACTCAAGGCTTTATTTTTTGGCTTTATTTCTCTTTTTTGCTTTAGTTTTTATTTTTTTATTTTTTTTTCTCTTGTTTGCTTATTTTTGTGGCATTTTGGGTCCTCCCAACCCAAGGACTCCATTGTATTTAGTCTTCGCTCCACTTAATACAACAGATTTTTACTTATTATTTTTATTTTTTCTTCTTTATTATTCTTTTTTGGTCCTTTTTTCTGATTCCAGCTTATCCCTCTCATTATATCCCTTAGTTGACCATCACTTACAAGCAAATCATTTTATGCTTGTCTAAGATTTTCTTCTTTTTTTTTTTTTTTTTTTTTTGCATTTAGTAGGTCCCTACTCCCTTTTTTTGCCCCTTGAACACTTCACCCCAAATCAGGCCCTCCATTATAGGCATGATATTTCCCTGAGGAGGGGAGAGGAGGGAAAGAGAAGAGATAAAAAAAAAGGGGGAAATAATAAATTATTACTGTTTTTTTTTGTGGGGTGTTTTACCTTTTTTTTTTTTTTCTTTTTACTCTGTATTAATTCTAATTAGTGCTATCAATAAGACCACCCTCAGATGCCGATAAGAAAGAGAAAAACGAATATTATGGATACAAAAGAAAGAGAGGTAACACAAATAGATGTTCAAAAATATATGGAGAAAAAACTTAACATATTGGAAGCCTTGGAGCTAAATGACAGAGAATTTAAAATATAAATCTTAAAAATACTCAGAGATATACAAGAAAACACAGAAAGGCAATATAGGGAGATCAGAAAACAACTCAATGAACACAAAGAATATATTACCAAGGAAATTGAAACTATAAAAACAAATCAAACAGAAATGAAAAACTCAATTCACGAGCTGAAAAACGAGGTAACAAGCTTAGCTAACAGAACAGCCCAGATTGAAGATAGGATTTGTGAAATAGAAGACAAACAACTTGAGGCACAACAGAGAGAAGAAGAAAGAGACTCAAAAATAATAAAAAATGAGAAAGCCCTACAGGAATTGTCTGACTCCATCAGAAATAATAACATAAGAATAATAGGTATATCAGAGGGAGAAGAGAAAGAAAATGGAATGGAGAATATACTCAAACAAATAATAGACGAGAACTTCCCAAGCCTGTGGAAGGAACTAAAGCCTCAAATTCAAGAAGCAAACAGAAAACCAAGTTTTCTTAACCCCAACAAACCCACTCCAAGGCACATCATAATTAAGATGACACAAACCAATGACAAAGAAAAAATTCTCAAGGCAGCCAGGGAAAAGAAGAGTACAACATATAAAGGAAGGCCTATTAGATTATCATCAGATTTCTCAGCAGAAACTCTACAAGCTAGAAGAGAGTGGACCCCAATATTTAAAGCCCTGAAAGAGAGGAACTTTCAGCCAAGAATACTATACCCATCAAAGCTATCCTTCAAGTATGAAGGAGATATAAAAACATTCACAAATACAGAAAAGATGAGAGAATTTATCAACAGAAAGCCCCCACTCCAGGAAATACTAAGGGGGGTTTTTCAACCAGATTCAAAGAAAAAAAGAAAACAACACCACAAGTAACAGCTCCACCAAGAACACAATAAAACCAAACTTAAACTGTGACAACAAAGGAAAAAAAGGGGGGAGAGGATGGAGATTAACAGTAGCAAAGGATGATGAAGTGCAGAAATACTTATAAGATAGGGTACTACAATGAATATGGTAGGTACCCTTTTCATTAATTAATGGTAACCACCCTTAAAAAAACCACCACAAAAACACTTGACTTAAAAAAGGTAGCAACTGAGGAAAGAAGTATGGAACACAAACAAACAAAAACAAATGATAGAAAAACAAAAGAGAAGAATCAAACTAAATACAAAACTAACAGAAAGCAATTTATAAAATGGCAGTAGGGAACCCACAAGTGTCAATAATTACACTAAATGTAAATGGATTAAACTTACCAATAAAAAGACACAGAGTAGCAGAATGGATTAAAAAAGAAAATCCAACTATATGCTGCCTACAAGAAACACATCTAAGCAACAAGGATAAAAACAAATTCAAAGTGAAAGGCTGGAAAACAATACTTCAAGCAAACAACACCCAAAAAACAGCAGGTGTAGCAATACTCATATCGGATAATGCTGACTACAAGACAGAAAAAGTACTCAGAGACAAAAATGGTCATTTCATAATGATTAAGGGGAAGTTCAATCAAGAAGACATAACAATCCTTAATATATATGCACCAAACCAAGGAGCACCAAAATATATAAGACAGCTACTTATTAACCTTAAAACAAAAACTAACAAAAATACAATCATACTTGGAGACCTCAATACACCGCTGACGGCTCTAGATCGGTCATCCAAACGGAGAATCAATAAAGATATAGTGGCCTTAAACGAAATACTAGAACACCTGGATATAATAGACATCTACAGGACACTTCATCCCAAAGCGACAAAGTATACATTTTTCTCTAGTGTACATGGAACATTCTCAAGAATTGACCATATGTTGGGCCACAAAGACAATATCAGCAAATTTAGAAAAATTGAAATTGTACCAAGCATATTTTCTGATCATAAAGCCTTGAAACTAGAATTCAACTGCAAAAAAGAGGGGGAAAAACCCACAAAAAAGTGGAAACTAAACAACATACTTCTAAAAAATGAATGGGTCAAAGAAGAAATAAGTGCAGAAATCAAAAGATATATACAGACAAATGAAAATGAAAATACGACATATCAGTATCTCTGGGATGCAGCAAAAGCAGTAATAAGAGGAAAGTTCATATCACTTCAGGCCTATATGAACAAACAAGAGAGAGCCGAAGTAAACCACTTAACTTCACACCTTAAGGAACTAGAAAAAGAAGAACAAAGACAACCCAAAACCAGCCGAAGAAAGGAGATAATAAAAATCAGAGCAGAAATAAATGAAATAGAGAACAGAAAAACTATAGAAAAAATCAATAAAACAAGGAGCTGGTTCTTTGAAAAGATCAACAAAATTGACAAACCCTTGGCAAGACTCACCAAGGAAAAAAGACACAGGACTCAAATAAATAAAATCCAAAATGAAAGAGGAGAGATCACCACAGACATCATAGAAATACAAAGAATTATTGTAGAATACTATGAAAAACTATATGCCACCAAATACAACAATCTAGAAGAAATGGATAAATTCCTAGAACAATACAACCTTTCTAGACTGAGTCATGAAGAAGCAGAAAGCCTAAACAGACCAATCAGCATGGAGGAAATAGAAAAAACTATTAAAAATCTCCCCAAAAATAAAAGTCCAGGCCCAGACGGTTATACTAGTGAATTCTATCAAACATTCAAAGAAGACTTGGTTCCTATTCTACTGAAAGTCTTCCAAAAAATTGAAGAAGAAGCAATACTTCCAAACACATTTTATGAGGCCAACATAACCCTCATATCAAAACCTGGCAAGGATGGCACAAAGAAAGAAAACTACAGACCAATATCTCTAATGAATACAGATGCTAAAATACTAAACAAAATACTGGCAAACCGAATACAACAACATATTAAAAAAATAATACATCATGATCAAGTGGGATTCATCCCAGAATCTCAAGGATGGTTCAACATACGTAAAACGGTTAACGTAATACACCATATCAACAAAACAAAGAACAAAAACCACATGATCTTATCAATAGATGAAGAAAAGGCTTTTGATGAAATACAACACAATTTTATGTTTAAGACTCTCAACAAAATGGGTATAGAAGGAAAATATCTCAACATGATAAAGGCCATATATGATAAACCATCAGCCAACATCCTATTAAACGGCATAAAACTGAGGACTTTCTACCTTAAATCAGGAACAAGACAGGGTTGTCCACTCTCTCCACTCTTATTCAACGTGGTGCTAGAAGTTCTGGCCAGAGCAATCAGACAAGACAAAGAAATAAAAGGCATCCATATCGGAAAAGAAGAAGTAAAGCTATCACTTTTTGCTGATGATATGATCCTATACATCGAAAACCCGAAGGACTCCACAAAAAGATTATTAGAAACAATAAACCAATACAGTAAGGTCGCAGGATACAAAATTAACATACAAAAGTCCATAGCCTTTCTATATGCCAACAATGAAATATTAGAAAACGAACTCAAAAAAATAATCCCCTTCACGATTGCAACAAAAAAAATAAAATACCTAGGAATAAACATAACAAAGAACGTAAAGGACCTATATAATGAAAGTTACAAAGCATTGTTAAGGGAAATCGAAAAAGATACAATGAGATGGAAAAATATTCCTTGTTCTTGGATAGGAAGAATAAATATAATCAAAATGGCCATATTACCCAAAGCAATATACAAATTTAATGCAATTCCCATCAAAATCCCTATGAGATTTTTTAAAGAAATGGAACAAAAAATCATCAGAATTATATGGAACTATAAAAAACCCCGAATAGCCAAAACAATCCTAAGGAAAAAGAATGAAGCTGGGGGCATTACAATACCTGACTTTAAACTATATTATAGGACCACGATAATCAACACAGCATGGTATTGGCAGAAAAATAGACACTCAGACCAATGGAACAGAATAGAAAGCCCAGAAATAAAACCACATATATATGGTCAAATAATCTTTGATAAAGGGTCCAACAACACACAATGGAGAAAAGAAAGCCTCTTCAACAAATGGTGTTGGGAAAACTTGAAAGCCACATGCAAAAGAATGAAACTCGACTACAGCCTGTCCCCGTGTACTAAAATTAATTCAAAATGGATCAAAGACCTAAATATAAGACATGAAACAATAAAGTACATAGAAGAAGACATAGGTACTAAAATCATGGACCTGGGTTTTAAAGAACATTTTATGAACTTGACTCCAATGGCAAGAGAAGTGAAGGCAAAGATAAATGAATGGGACTACATCAGAATTAAAAGTTTTTGCTCAGCAAGAGAAACTGATATCAAAATAAACAGACAGCCAACTATATGGGAACTGATATTTTCAAACGACAGCTCAGATAAGGGCCTAATATCCAAAATTTACAAAGAACTCATAAAACTCAACAACAAACAAACAAACAATCCAATAAAAAAATGGGAAGAGGACATGAACAGACACTTCTCCCAGGAAGAGATACAAATGGCCAACAGATATATGAAAAGATGCTCAGCTTCATTAGTTATTAGAGAAATGCAAATCAAAACTACAATGAGATACCACCTCACTCCTGTTAGATTAGCTATTATCAACAAGACGGGTAATAGCAAATGTTGGAGAGGCTGTGGAGAAAAAGGAACCCTCATTCACTGTTGGTGGGACTGTAAAGTAGTACAACCATTATGGAGGAAAGTATGGTGGTTCCTCAAAAAACTGCAAATAGAACTACCTTATGACCCAGCAATCCCTCTACTGGGTATATACCCCAAAACCTCAGAAACATTGATACGTGAAGACACATGTAGCCCCATGTTCATTGCAGCACTGTTCACAGTGGCCAAGACATGGAAACAACCAAAAAGCCCTTCAATAGAAGACTGGATAAAGAAGATGTGGCACATATACACTATGGAATACTACTCAGCCATAAGAAATGATGACATCAGATCATTTACAGCAAAATGGTGGGATCTTGATAACATTATAAGGAGTGAAATAAGTAAATCAGAAAAAAACAAGAACTACATGATTCCATACATTGGTGGAACATAAAAATGAGACTAAGAGACATGGACAAGAGTGTGGTGGTTACCAAGCGTGGGGGGGGGAGGGAGGACATGGGAGGGAGGGAGGGAGAGAGTTAGGGGGAGGGGGAGGGGCACAGAGAACTAGATAGAGGGTGATGGAGGACAATCTGACTTTGGGCGAGGGGTTTGCAAAATAATTTGATGACAAAATAACCTAGACATGTTTTCTTTGAATATATGTACCCTGCTTTATTAATGTCATCCCATTACCATTAATAAAAATTTATTAAAAAAAAAAACTCAAAAGAATAATCCCCTTCATGATTGCAAAAAAATAAGATAAAATACTTAGGAATAAACGTAACAAAGAATGTAAAAAACTTATATAATAAAAACTATAAACCATTGTTAAGAGAAATTGAGAAAGATATCATGAGTTGGAAGAATATTCCTTGTTCTTGGTTTAAAAGAATAAATATAATCAAGATGGCTATATTACCCAAAGCAATATACAAATTTAATGCAATTCCCATCAAAGTTCCAATGACATTTTTTAAAGAAATAGAGCAAAAAATCATCAGATTTATATGGAAGTATAAAAAACCCTGAATAGCTAAAGCAATCCCTAAAGAAAAGAATGAAGATGGGGGCATTTAAGTGTACTCAGCAAACATTTTAAGGTCAATTAAAAAAAACAATTTAAAAGGGGGTAGTCATATCCTGGAACTCCTACGGGTATACCATATCATGCTTTTTACTTAAAAAAAATATTTTTTACATTTCTTTTAAATGCTGATGAACAGAAGACACCAAATGTTTTTCACCTGCAAACTACTACCTTCTTTATTAGATCCAGCTAATAACACTGTTTTGTCTTTTTCCAAATAGCTCCAGACATATGGAAAAGATTTATATAGGCAGATGGGGATCCTCAAACCCCTCAATGAGATCTTCTGAGCATGGCTTTTAAGATACCTAGAGGTAGAAAAAGCCCAATAGAGATCAGGGGAACTACCAGCTTTTAGGATATGCTCTTAAAGGTTGCAATGCCACAAAGGGGTTTCCTAGGATGCCATCTGGGTCCTGCTTCAACAGTGGAAAGGAAGGTCATTGAGCTAAAGCCTGCCAGGCTTACATGCCTCTACTGTGAGGAAATAGGGACACTGGAAGTTAGGCTTTCCCCTCACTACTCCAAGGGAGGGTTCAGGCTCTTCCAGCCCTGCTCCAGCCACCTATGACCTAACCTTGCCCAGAAAGCTGGGGTTTGCCACTGAAGGCTTAAGGTGCCCAGGGCCATCAGCCCCATCTATGACACTGTGGATGAGCCCAGGGTATTTCTTCCAAGATGCAGGTAAACTGCTCTCATTTGCACAAGGGCCACTTAACTATGTTTTACCTGAATAGTCAAGTTTTTTATTCTTCCCTCAAAGATCTCTGTTGTGAGTGTTGATAGTCCTATGTTCTGCTGCTTTGCTTAATATATAGTGTTTTCTTTATCCCTCATATCTCAAGGCCCCATTCATATTTCAGGCTGGGACCCACCCCTAATTTACAGCTCTCTTTCTCCCTTTGCCAACTTCTATTATGAATCTACCTTTGCCACCCAGCTTCGTGTATCCCAAGGTTCTCTTTACTATGCCACATTCCAGAGCTCCAGGGAAAAGCTACCTGGTCTCATCTCTCCAGGCAGAGGAGAACAGAAGTTCCATATCCATGCATGCTGCAAATGGCTTCTCCAGTCTACCTCAATCACTACCAGCTAGAAGAAGTGGTCGCTGGGACTTGGACATGAGCTGCAAAGTATAGAATGGTGACAACAATTCCAGTGCCATGCAAACTTTTCCTGGATGTGGACTTTTCCTGGACTCCTGCTCCCTGTGACAGATGCTAACAGACTAAACTGTGGTTGGGTTGCATTTTTCAGGGATTTGACATGGTGATGGGGCCAACTTGGACTTGGTGAACTTGTTAAGGACACTACTCTTTTATGGATTCTTGCTGTATTGGACAAGAGTTTGCTTAAAGGCTTTTTATCACTGTAAAAAAAATAGAAGGCTGGATAAAGAATATGGGGCACATATACACTATGGTATACTAGTCAGCTAGAAGAAATGATGACATCGGATCCCTTGCAGCGGAATGTTGGAATCTTGATAACATTATGCGAAGTGAAATAAGCAAATCAGAAAAAAAACAAGAACTGCAGGATTCCATATATTGGTGGGACATAAAAGTGAGACTAAGAGGCATGGACAGGAGTGTGGTGGTTTCGAGGGTGGGGTGGGTTGGGGGGAGGGACATATGGGGGGAGGGGGAGGAGTACAAAGAAAACTGGATAGAGGGTGATGGAGAATGATCTCTCTTTGGGTGATGGGTATGCAACAGAACTAAATGACAAAATAACCTGGAAATGTTTTCTTTTAATATATGTACCCTGATTTATTGATGTCACCCCATTTAAATAAAAATTTATTTTAAAAAAAGACATTACTATATTTTCTAATGTTTATCTGCCATCTCTTTGTCCAGAGTCACACATCTTAACTACATGCATTCACATGGAAGAGGTAGTTTTTGTGTGAAAAAATGCCCATAAATGGCTCAGTACTATAAGAAAAGTTTTATTTGGGCCTTTCTCTTCCTGCACCTGGCTAGCCATTCACCCCTTTCCCCACACGTGTGGTGGAATGTCAGGGAATCCATGTTTTCCTTCCCTTTGCATTTACAATACAATGCCAAGGGCCATCCTAGATTTATGCCAATCACACAGTACAGAGATTATTCACAGAATTTCTCTGCACACCTTAACACAAATTAATAAAATGTCCTTTAAGTCTATTAAAATATTAATATTGATTCTGTAGCTTTTGGTACTTTACAACACCTGCAGGTGAGGTGGCAGAGTGGCTCCTCAGGGCTCCTCAGGTCCAGGCTTCCCCCAGCCCACTGTCCACCTCTCCCTCAGCGCCCCCCACCTAACAAAAATCTTGTCTGTGTCTGTGCTCCAGCCACCCTGCAGGCCCGGCCCCAATGTGCCTGAGCGGGAGACGGTGATGAGGCTGACTACTGGCCCATGGGCACACATACACGTGCGCGTGTGCTTGCGCTGGGGTGTACAGAGAGTGAACACGTGGGGCAAGCTCCAGGGAAGCAAGGACAGGACAGGCCAGGGACTCCAGCCAAGACAGTGACTTCCTTGCTCAAGTCAGCCACTTGGGCTTTAAGCCAGTGAACTTTGGGCTCAACGGAAAACCATTGGGTCATGTCTATGATCCCACACTCAAGCTGCTGAATCCACGCTCAAGCCAGATGAGCTTATTATATTTTCTTGTTGTTCGAGTGCTCTCTTGAGTTCCTTTATTCTACTCTCAAGTTTATCGAACATTGTTATGACTGTTTGCTTTGAATTCTTTGTCCAATTACCCATCTCCATTTAATTAGGACATTTCTCCTGAGTTTTTTCTTCTTCCTTCATTGGGGGTATATATTCTTCTGTCTCCCCATTTTGTTTGACTTTCTGGTTTTGTTTCTTTGAGTAGAATTAAATAGTCCTCTCGCCCAGTCTTGAAAATGTTGTCTTTGTTACATTGTGTGTTGAATAGTTTCAGCTGCTGGTTGTGGTTGGGGGAGGTGCATGCAGTGGCTGTTCATCACCTGGCCTGAGTGGGTTATGAATGAGCCACCTGGGTGTGGGAGCCTCGTTGCACTTTTAATCTGGGCAGGGCTCCTGTTGTAAAAGGGGCCTTGTGGTGTGTGCTTTGCGTGTCCTGTTTTAATTATCTGTTGTCAGAGCATGGTCTGCACTGGGTTACCTGATTGCTTTCTTAGATCTCACCCCCATTACATCCACGCTTTGTCCTGGTGGGGTAGCCTGGATGCACACACAGCCTTAATTTGTTCATTCTTCACCTTTTCAGGGCTTGGCAGCCCTGTGCACATGCAAAGCATTGCCCCCCTCTCTCCATACTGGGCCACAAGGTTTTGCTAGCTTTGTGCTTTTTTTGATTAGAGCAGCCCGACCAGTGCATGCAGCAGCACCTCCCAATTTCTGCACTTTCTTTGATCAGGCAGTCCAGTGTGCAGACCATAGCCCATTTGCTGGCTCCCTATTTTCTAGGAGGGGTAATGCCAGTTGTGACTCACTATTTCTGCACTTTCTCTCGATCACATAGTCTTGCAGCTGGTACCAGAGTGTTTTGCTAGCTCTACACTCTCTCTAGGTGGGGCAGCCCCATACACATATGCAGCTCAGTTGGCAAAGTGTGGCCTTGCCTTACCTACATGCTGGGGTGATATTCAGAAAGAAAAGCTGTCTTTATACAAGCTATGCTGCCCTCATAATTCTGTTGTATTTAGCTCCAGGAGAGGTGGCTGGGGATGTGCTATAGTGCCCTGCAGGTGGCCATAGAGCCTGAAGGAGCTACTGTCTTCTATTCAAATGTCTGGAAGATATAAACAGTGGTGCTCTCTGGTCTCTTTGGTCCTTGAGCTGATTCTTTACCTCCTTCAGAGCTCTCCTGGTTTCTCAGCCTTCTGTATGCATTTTCTCTCTCTCTTTCTCTCTATCTTGTGCAGAAGCTGTTTAATTGTTTCTCAGTTGTCTTTCAGGAGGAATTGTTCTAAGTAAAGGGGTACATTGGATGGGTTTTGGGGAGGGTGCAAGTTCAGCATCTACATGGGCCACCATCTTGGACCCACTGGAGAGTTCTTAAATAAAGTCTGATATTGGCTGCAGCAATAGGCTTCTGCTCTGATATGCTTTTATTCCTCATAGTCAAATGTCTATACAATTATTGAATCACTGGTTTTCCCTCTGACTTCAATTACTTTTCGCATCCAGGAGTATTTTATTTTCACCTTGTTTAGCTTTCTTTTTCCTGTGAGGATGGGTATGATAACTTCCAAGCTTCTTACTTGTAAAATCAGAAACAGAAAGTCTTGTGTTAATTGCTTTTTATCTCTTGACTTCCTGTTCCCTATTTGGAAAATAAAGGATCAGATCACTCCGTGGTGCCTAATCTCTCCTCTAGCTCCAGCATTCTGTTCATTCCATAAGCACTAACTTGCATGAACGGCAGTGCCAATTTGTGACATTTGCTACCATTCTACAGGTAAACCTGCAGATGGACCAAAAAATGCACATTATTTTCAATTTGCTCCTTAATTATGTTTATCAAATCCAGGAAGTTCAAGGAGTTCAAGAAATTCAACATTGTGGAGCCTGTAAGTTTCATGTATTCTTTAATGCTGTAAAAATATTTTCCAAATGCTTGGTAAATACAGAAAACTTTTATCATAAACTTAGAATCTCAAAGAATATGAATGTGTATAGTTGTGATGAATCTCTCTCTTTCCTCCCCCATTTTTTCTCTCAAGGTATGATTTGTTTTTCTCTTTATTTCTTTCTCTCTTCCTCTTTCCCTCCCTGGATTTCTGTATCACCTTTCTTTTCATCTTGTTTACCATCTTTCCTTTCTGCCGAGCTCATAAAGCCTTTGGAAGTGCTCATCATGCACCAGGCACTGTGCTAGGAACTCATGTCCCTGCACTCAATGACTTCCTGTTCTACTATTTTTATTTCTATCTTTTTTAACTTTTTAAAGTTAAATCTCCTTAATTTATTATAAAATATGATGTGCTTTGATTTGACAAATATATTGAATTTTACCAACTTTTATTATAAAAATATACTTATTGCAAAAATGCTAAAAAAAATGATAAGAAAAACAAAACAACAAATTTCCCATAGAGATATTTACTGTTAATATTATGACTTTTTCTTTCCATATTCTCTGTGTATGTATTATATTTCTTTATATTTACCCAGGTAGATTGGGTGTGTGTACATCTGTGTGCACAGATGTGCATTGCACATGAGCATATCTCTGTGTCCATGAGTGTCTGTTATTTGTGTATACCTGTATATGTATACAAATGAGTATTTATTCACTCTTCCATTAAACACTTATTGTAATTCTATTATGGGCCAGGCACTGTCCTTGAAACTGGTTGCCTATAGTGAATGAGACACACTAACTTTCTGTCTTTATGAATATTATGCTGTCATGGGGTAGACAGAGGGAATGAAAAATATACATAAATAAAATAATTATAAGTTGTGATAAGCACTGGATTTGGCAGTGCAATGCCTTTGGTCCCAGCTTTGATTGATCATGGCCAGGTCCAATATCTCAACTTCTTTGAAGGCAGAGCTGAGACCTAAGTCTTAGTCCTTCAGCAATGCAGGTTCTCAACTATAAAACTGAGAAAATTTACAAGTGAAGAAACTAATACCCTGGAAGGTGTTCTGTGACCAAAATAACCTAGCTTGTAGGTGGTGACCCAGGCTCAGATAAATTCTGGATGCCCAGAGCTTAGCAGGTCTCTCAGGCTGTACTGCTACCATGGCATAAGAAAGAGTGCATGTTAGGAAAGGGGTCACTTTGTGCTAAACAATTAGAAATAGTGTTTATGTCCCTGACTCTCAAGAGCAAAGAAAAGACTTCTAGTGTTGTTACTACAGCAGATAGATTATTATTTTATATTTAAATTAACTCAGGTTTTCTCTAGTACTTTTTTCCCCCAAAAGACAATGGCTTGCTCTTACCAAAAAGCTCAGTAGGTTCGAACACAAGTAGTCAACCTTTTTATACCTACTGCCCACTTTTGTATCTCTGTTAGTAGTAAAATTTTCTAATTGCCCACCGGTTCCACAGTAATGGTGATTTATAAAGTAGGAAAGTAACTTTACTTTATAAAATTTATAAAGCAAAGTTTCAGCAAGTTAAAGCATGTAATAACAATTACCAAGTACTTTATGTCAGATTTTTGCTGTTTGGCAAAATAAATCTTTATAAAAAAAACTTACTATAGTTAAATCTATTTATACTTTGCATACATAGAAATTACATTAGTTAATTGAATTATTAGTGAGATTCTTGAGGCTGTTGCTGGGAAACTAAATATTGAATATCCAGTTCAATTTTTGTGAGGAACAAACAAAGGTCTCCACTTTTGGAAACTTAGGTGGTTTCTTTTGTCATAATATGATTAACAGCACTAAATCCTGATTCCACAAGATATGAGGTAGGGAACGTTATCAATAAACTGAATACTATTTTCCACATATTTTGATATAAGACCGGCATTTTTTTTATTTTGACAAGAGTTTTCATATCTACCACTGTCGAATTTATGTTTACTTTCTTCATCATATCTAGTTTCTAACAGTTCTTCTTGGCAAGTTGTATCAGCCTCTTCAATATGCAGTAAAAGAATTTTTCATCCAGTCATATACCTTCAATTTCAAAATATCTTCAAGTTGTTTTTCCATGTCCCATTTAAGTTAGTTGAGGTGGTTACTCAATTTGTCAATATCATCTGGAGTTACATCATCTTTTATAGATGATAATTGAGGAAACTGATAAAATTCTCTGTTCAATAGATTATGATTGAGTGACGTCACGGAAATGGCGCCGTGAGCAGCGCGTCCGACAGATCTCCCCAAAATCACAACAAATTCATCAACTAGAAACAGAAAAATTTATCCTCGGAGCATTCCGGAGTTCCACACAAACTGAAAGCGAAAGGACTGTTATCACTTGAATCTGAGAAACGAGGGTGTAGAGGAAGCTACTGCAGGGACGTTCATTCAAGCCACGGAGGGAGTGTGCCTGTGGTGAGTCAGCCCACACTCGGGAGCGGCGAGCAGCCACTGGCGCGTGCCCGGTCTGGTTGCAGAGCGAGCGCCGCTAATGTTCCCAGCAGCCCACGCACTGTGAGTGAGAGTCCCCAGCCACTGGTGCCCGGAGCACCCCATTTGCGTGCGTGCCCTGGGCATTCCACGTGCCCAGAGCGCCCTACTGGCCCGCACACCCATGGTGCCCCATTATCCTGCGCCCGGTGCGCCCCAGCTGCCAGCAGCAGGGCGAGCGGGAGAGGCGCCAGGGTGGTCTTCTGTACTTGGGAGATTCTCTCTGTGGGTGGGGCACCTCACCAAGCCAATCAAGCTAACAATCAAGCATTGAGGGAGGAGCGCTCAGGCAGCCTGAAATACCTTCGGGAGCACAGCTGTGGACCCAATCACTGAAATTAGCTTAACCCATGAAATCTGCACACCCACGGGTTCTAATTGATAAGATCTCTCTCAGTTCAGTGATCCAAGACAAGAGGCGTGATATTTTTTAGTGCCTCTCGCTAAAGGGGTGGGGGCAACTTCTGATTGATAGAGCCTCCATATTCAGGGATAAACGCTAACAAGAGGGACTTGGCAGATAATAAGATCTATACTACACTAGTCACAAGCAGAGACTAGTGCCTCTTCTTCCCAGCCAAAACAGGCTACAAAGTGTGGAAAGTGTGGGTTGAGTCGTCCAATTGAATGCTAGGTGCTAAACAGTCACCTTGACAACAATTGACTCCGACCCCCGCCTGATTACACTGGAGGCTCTGACTGGCAGAGCCTTTCCCAAAGCCTTGCACTGAGTGGGGATAGAGTGGGGATTTCCCAGCTGTTTGAGCTTCTTACTCCACAGGCCAAAGCAGTTGCAGCCTTATAGCTGGATCACCAGGCTGCTAATTCAGGAAGAAGAAACTAGGATAGAGACTCCAGGAACGCAAACTCTCTCATCATTGGACCCTGCAAACACCAACAAGCCTTGACTACCAGGAAGAATAAAGCCAATTATATGACATTGCCATAGAATCCCATCAACTGCAAATCCCTACCTAAGTGTGACACAGGGGCAGAGCCTGGGGTACAGAGTCACCGACCAGGAAGAGGGAGAGAAAAGAAAAAGGAAGAAGTTAACCTCTCAAAATCAAAAAAAATCCACAGACTTTACAAATTGTTGCACTAATTTTTTTTGTTGTTGTTTGTTTCTTCTATCTTATTGCCTTTATTATTAGTATTTCTATTTCCTCCACCTCGGTCCTTCTATTCTCTGCCCATCTTATGCTTCCCTTTTCTTGAACTACACTACCCATGAGTGTTACATTTTATTTCTCTTCTTCATCCTCACCTTCCTTTAAGGTTATACTCCAAAACACTTAACTCTCACTCTCTCCTCTTTTGTTTTTTTTTTTGTTTTGCTTTATTTTGTTTTTTCTCTTCTTTTTTTTCTTCCTTCGTTTTTCTCTTTTTCTTATTTTTTTTCTTTCTATTCGTTTTTTCTTTTCTTATTTTATTTTCCTCCCATTTAATCCTCAATCACGAATAAAATTAGTTAATTTGGGACTCAAGGATTTTTTTGGCTTTATTTTTCTTTTATGCTTTTGTTTTTGTTTTTTTCTTGTTTGTTTATTTTTGTGGCATTTTGGGTACTTTTTATGTTGCTTCTTAACTCACTAGCATTCCTCCCAACCCATGGTCTCCATTGTATTTAGTCTTCGCTCTACTTAATACAACAGATTTTTACTTATTATTTTTATTTTTTTCTTCTTTATTATTCCTTTTTTCCCTCATTTTTTCTGGTTCCCTCTTATCCCTCTCATTATAGGTCTTAGTCGACCATCACTTAGAAGCAAATCATCTTATGCTTGTCTAAGATTTTGTTCCTTTTTTTTGCATTTAGTAGGTCCCTACTCCCTTTTTTTTGCCCCTTGAACTCTTCACCCCAAATCAGGCCCTCACATATAGGCAGGTTTTGTTCCATTTAGCATAATATAATTCACAGTTCATCACAATATTTCCCTGAGGAGGGGAGAGGAGGTAAAGAGAAGAAAGAAAAAAGGGAAAATTAATAAATTATTACTGTTTTTTTCCGTGGGGTGTTTTACCTTTTTTTTTTTTACTTTTTACTCTTTATTAATTCTAATTAGTGCTATCAACAAGACCACACTCAGATGCCAATAAGAAAGCGGAAATCGAATACTATGGATACAAAAGAAAGAGAGGTAACACAAATAGATGTGGAAAAATCTATGGAGAAAAGACTTAACATATTGGAAGCCTTGGATCTAAATGACAGAGAATTTAAAATAGAAATCATAAAAATACTCAGAGATATACATGAAAACACAGAAAGGCAATTTAGGGAGATCAGAAAACAACTCAATGAACACAAAGAATATATTACCAAGGAAATTGAAACTATAAAAACAAATCAAACAGAAATGAAAAACTTAATTCACGAGCTGAAAAACGAAGTAACAAGCTTAGCGAACCGAACAGCACAGATTGAAGATAGGATTAGTGAAATAGAAGACAAATAACTTGAGGCACAACAGAGAGAAGAAGAAAGAGACTCAAAAATAATAAAAAATGAGAAAGCCCTGCAGGAATTGTCTGACTCCATCAGAAAGAATAACATAAGAATAATAGGTATATCAGAGGGAGAAGAGAAAGAAAATGGAATGGAGAATATACTCAAACAAATAATAGACAAGAACTTCCCAAGCCTGTGAAAAGAACTAAAGCCTCAAATTCAAGAAGCAAACAGAACACCGAGTTTTCTTAACCCCAACAAACCCACTCCAAGGCACATAATAATAAAGATGACACAAACCAATGACAAAGAAAAAATTCTCAAGGAAGACAGGGAAAAGACGAGTACAACATATAAAAGAAGGCCTATTAGATTATCATCAGATTTCTCAGCAGAAACTCTACAAGCTAGAAGAGAGTTGTCCCCAATATTTAAAGCCCTGAAAGAGAGGAACTTGCAGTCAAGAATACAGTACCCATCAAAACTATTTTTCAAGTACGAAGGAGATATAAAAACATTCACAAATACAGAAAAGATGAGAGAATTTATCAGCAGAAAGCCCCCACTCCAGGAAATATTACAGGGGGTTTTCCAACCAGATTCAAAGAACAAAAGAAAACAACACCACAACTAACAGCTCCACCAAGAACACAATAAAACCAAACTTAAACTGTGACAACAAAGGAAAAAAAGGGGGGAGAGGATGGAGATTAACAGTAGCAAAGGACGATGAAGTGCAGAAATACTCATAAGATAGGGTACTACAATGAATATGGTAGGTACCCTTTTCATTACTTAATGGTAACCACCCTTGAAAAAACCACCACAAAAACACTTGACTTAAAAAAGGTAGCAACTGAGGAAAGAAGTATGGAACACAAACAAACAAAAACAAATGATAGAAAAACAAAAGAGAAGAATCAAACAAGATACAAAACTAACAGAAAGCAATTTATAAAATGGCAGTAGGGAACCCACAAGTGTCAATAATTACACTAAATGTAAATGGATTAAACTTACCAATAAAAAGACACAGAGTAGCAGAATGGATTAAAAAAGAAAATCCAACTATATGCTGCCTACAAGAAACACATCTAAGCAACAAGGATAAAAACAAATTCAAAGTGAAAGGCTGGAAAATAATACTCCAAGCAAACAACATCCAAAAAAAAGCAGGTGTAGCAATACTCATATCTAATAATGCTGACTACAAGACAGAAAAAGTACTCAGAGACAAAAATGGTCATTTCATAATGATTAAGGAAAAGTTGAATCAAGAAGACAAAACAATCCTTAATATATATGCACCAAACCAAGGAGCACCAAAATATATAAGACAGCTACTTATTGACCATAAAACAAAAATTAACAAAAATACAATCATACTTGGAGACCTTAATACACCGCTGACGTCTCTAGATCGGTCATCCAAACAGAGAATTAATAAAGATATAGTGGCCTTAAATGAAATACTAGAACACCTGGATATGATAGACATCTACAGGACACTTCATCCCAAAGCAACAGATTATACATTTTTCTCTAGTGTACATGGAACATTCTCAAGAATTGACCATATGTTGGGCCACAAAGACAATATCAGCAAATTTAGAAAAATTGAAACTGTACCAAGCATATTTTCTTATCATAAAGCCTTGAAACTGGAATTCAACTGCAAAAAAGAGGGGGGAAAACGTACAAAAATGTGGAAACTAAACGACGTACTTCTAAAAAATGAATGGGTCAAAGAAGAAATAAGCGCAGAGATCAAAAGATATATACAGACAAATGAAAATGAAAATACGACATATCAGAATCTCTGGGATGCAGCAAAAGCATTAATAAGAGGAAAGTTCATATCATTTCAGGCCTATATGGACAAACAAGAGAGAGCCGAAGTAAACCACTTAACTTCACACTTTAAGGAACTAGAAAAAAAAGAACAAAGACAACCTAAAACCAGCCGAAGAAAGGAGATAATAAAAATCAGAGCAGAAATAAATAAAATAGAGAACAGAAAAACTATAGAAAAAATCAATAAAACAAGGAGCTGGTTCTTTGAAAAGATCAACAAAATTGACAAACCCTTGGCAAGACTCACCAAGGAAAAAAGGCACAGGACTCAAATAAATAAAATCCAAAATGAAAGACGAGAGATCACCACAGACATCATAGATATACAAAGAATTATTGTAGAATATTATAAAAAATTATATGCCACCAAATACAACAATCTAGAAGAAATGGATAAATCCTAGAACAATACAACCTTCCTAGACTGAGTCATGAAGAAGTAGAAAGCATAAACAGACCAATCAGCAGGGAGGAAATAGAAAAAACTATTAAAAACCTCCCCAAAAATAAAAGTCCAGGCCCAGATAGTTATACTAGTGAATTCTATCAAACATTCAAAGGAGACTTGGTTCCTATTCTACTCAAAGATTTTCAAAATATTGAAGAAGAAGCAATACTTTCAAACACATTTTATGAGGCCAACATAACCCTCATACCAAAACCTGCCAAGGATGGCACAAAGAAAGAAAACTACAGACCAATATCTCTAATGAATACAGATGCTAAAATACTAAACAAAATACTAGCAAACCGAATACAACAACATATTAAAAAAATAATACATCATGATCAAGTGGGAATCATCCCAGTATCTCAAGGATGCTTCAACATACGCAAAACGGTTAACATAATACACCATATCAACAAAACAAAGAACAAAAACCACATGATCTTATCAATAGATGAAGAAAAAGCTTTTGATAAAATACAACACAATTTAATGTTTAAGACTCTCAACAAAATGGGTATAGAAGGAAAATATCTCAACATGATAAAGGCCATATATGATAAACCATCAGCCAACATCATATTAAATGGCATAAAACTGAGGACTTTCCCCCTTAAATCAGAAAAAAGACAGGGTTGTCCAGTCTCTCCACTCTTATTTAACGTGGTGCTAGAAGTTCTGGCCAGAGCAATCAGACAAGACAAAGAAATAAAAGGCATCCATATCGGAAAATAAGAAGTAAATGTATCACTTTTTGCTGATGATATGATCCTATATATTGAAAACCCAAAGGACTCCACAAAAAGATTATTAGAAACAATAAACCAATACAGTAAGGTCGCAGGATACAAAATTAACATACAAAAGTCCATAGCCTTTCTATATGCCAACCATGAAATATTAGAAAATGAACTCAAAAAAATAATCCCCTTCACGATTGCAACAAAAAAAATAAAATACCTAGGAATAAACATAACAAAGAATGTAAAGGACCTTTATAATGAAAATTACAAAGCATTATTAAGGGAAATTGAAAAAGATACAATGAGATGGAAAAATATTCATTGTTCTTGGATAGGAAGAATAAATATAATCAAAATGGCCATATTACCCAAAGCAATATACAAATTTAATGCAATTCCCATCAAAATTCCAATGACATTTTTTAAAGAAATGGAACAAAAAATCATCAGATTTATATGGAACTATAAAAAACCCCGAATAGCCTAAACAATCCTAAGGAAAAAGAATGAAGCTGGGGGCATTACAATACCTGACTTTAAACTATATTATATGGCCACGATAATCAAAACAGCATGGTATTGGCAGAAAAATAGACATTCATACCAATGGAACAGAATAGAAAGCCCAGAAATAAAACCACATATATATGGTCAAATAATCTTTGATAAAGGGGCCATCAACACACAATGAAGAAAAGAAAGCCTCTTCAACAAATGGTGTTGGAAAAACTTGAAAGCCACATGCAAAAGAATGAAACTCGACTACAGCCTGTCCCCGTGTACTAAAATTAATTCAAAATGGATCAAAGATCTAAATATAAGACCTGAAACAATAAAGTACATAGAAGAAGACATAGGTACTAAAATCATGGACCTGGGTTTTAAAGAACATTTTATGAACTTGACTCCAATGGCAAGAGAAGTGAAGGCAAAGATAAATGAATGGAACTACATCTGATTAAAAAGTTTTTGCTCAGTAAGAGAAACTGATATCAAAATAAACAGACAGCCAACTAAATGGGAAATGATATTTTCAAACAACAGCTCAGATAAGGGCCTAATATCCAAAATTTACAAAGAACTCATAAAACTCAACAACAAACAAACAAACAATCCAATAAAAAAATGGGAAGAGGACATGCACAGACACTTCTCCCAGGAAGAGATACAAATGGCCAACAGATATATGAAAAGATGCTCAGCTTCACTAGTTATTAGGGAAATGCAAATCAAAACTATAATGAGATACCACCTCACCCCTGTTAGATTAGCTATTATCAACAAGATGGGTAATAGCAAATGTTGGAGAGGCTGTGGAGAAAAACGAACCCTCATTCACTGATGGTGGGACTGTAAAGTAGTACAACCATTATGGAGGAAAGTATGGTGGTTCCTCAAAAAACTGCAAATAGAACTACCTTATGACCCAGCTGTCCCTCTACTGGGTATATACCCCAAAACCTCAGAAACATTGATACGTGAAGACACATGTAACCCCATGTTCATTGCAGCACTGTTCACAGTGGCCAAGACATGGAAACAACCAAAAAGCCCTTCAATAGAAGACTGGATAAAGAAGATGTGGCACATATACACTATGGAATACTACTCAGCCATAAGAAATGATGACATCAGATCATTTACAGCAAAATGGTGGGAACTTGATAACATTATATGGAGTGAAATAAGTAAATCAGAAAAAAACAAGAACTACATGATTCCATACATTGGTGGAACATAAAAACGAGACTAAGAGACATGGACAAGAGTGTGGTGGTTACCATGGGTGCGGGGAGGGAGGACATTGGAGGGAGGGAGGGAGAGAGTTAGTGGGATGGGGAGGATCACAGAGAACTAGATAGAGGGTGGCGGAGGACAATCTGACTTTGGGTGAGGTGTATGCAACATAATTTAATGACAAAATATCCTAGACATATTTTCTTTGAATATATGTACCCTGATTTATTAATGTCTTTCCATTACCATTAATAAAAATTTATTTAAAAAGTAGATTATGATTTAGTAGTTCAAGTTTGTCCATAAATAATAGCACAATATTTTGGCAACCTATAAGAGTTTTATTAGCTCCTTGAAACTGCAAATTGACATCATTAAATCTCTTGAAAATATCTGCCAAGTAAAAGGTATCATGTTTTACTGTTTTTAACTATTGACACAGATTGGTCTCACTATTACTTTCAAAAAAATTGTATGACACTATTATATAATCCTACAAATCTAACAGCCAATGAACTTCTGTGTGCAAAACTAACTTAATAAAATCTTCATTATTGTCCTGGCAAATCTGCTGAAACATTCTATCATTCTTTGCTTTGGATTTGATGAATTTAATGATGAATGGAGACTTGTACTTACATGTTTTTCTACAAGATGTTGTCTGTGTACCACACAGTGAATACATAAACATTTGGCACTTTCTGCTTCAAATAAGCAACAAATCCACCATAGTGACCTACCATTGATGGTGCTCCATCAGTAGTACATGCAACAACATTATTCAAAGGAATATTCTTTTTTGTAAAGTATGTTCTGACAGTATTAAAAAGAGATAATCTTTTTGTATCTGTGATGAGATTTATTGAGAATAGTATTTCTTCTCATAATATATTTTCTTTATCAAATAGCATACATATACCATCAATAAAGCATCATTATCTGTAATAGTAGATTCTTCCAATTGCATGGAAAATAAAGAATTTCGGAGAATACTTATGTTTGTTTTAAACATTAACTGCCATTTTATCAATTCATTGCTTTTACTGTGCTATCACTTAGGGGCAACTTTTTAAAATTTGAGGTATATTCTGATGTATTACTGTTGAGATAAATTCTTTTATAGAAGGTATTATTACAGTTTCTCCAATGTTATAGCTTTTACCACTTTTTGCAATTATTTGTGAAATGAGATAAGTGGCAATTAATCCATCTTTATTCATTGTATGTTGTTTCTTCAATGATGCAACAATAGTTGAACAATTTTGAAATTTTTTATATATTTTCAGAAAATAATATG
>NW_027095615.1:0-30198 GCF_036850765.1 Saccopteryx bilineata | reverse complement strand
GTATAAAAGTATAAAAGCACATAAGGAATAACTCATTCAGAACACTTGTCATCACAAGAGGAGGAGGAAGGTCTGGCAGGTGAGTAGTGCTCCAGGACAGGGTTCCCTGTGCAGTGCCAGGTACATCGCAGACAGAAAAGAATTAATCATGGTGATTAAGGCAGCTGTGGTTGTGGGCCAAGGTAAGGACCATTGTATCAGGCCCTGTGTCAGCCATCTCTTCAGTGTGTCTGGTTTCACGAGGGTGTGGTCAGTAAGGTCCTTCCGCTTTCATGGGTCTAGCATTGAAACACAGCTGAAGTCCAGATGTGATCTCTAACTTGATGCAAATGGTTTCTGTGGTCCACAGACCTGAGGCTTTGTTCATAAGACTGTTTGATGCTGACCAGACTTTAATGATTAAGGAAGGGTAAGGATGGCCAAATGTGTAAGGTTGAAAGTATAGGAAGGAAAGCAGCCCTGACCAAGTTGCTTAATTTGTTAGAGTCGTCCCCAAACACCAAGGTTATGAATTTGATGTCCACTCAGTGTGCATATAAGAATCAACCATTGAAGCCTGACCAGGTGGTAGCACAAAGCCTAGAGCATCATCTAGAATGATGAGGACTCAGGTTTCAAACCCCAAGGTAGTGGGCTTGAAAATGAGTTCACCCTCCTGTTAGATTAGCTATTATCAACAAGACGGGTAATAGCAAATGTTGGAGAGGCTGTGGAGAAAAAGGAACCCTCATTCACTGTTGGTGGGACTGTAAAGTAGTACAACCATTATGGAGGAAAGTATGGTGGTTCCTCAAAAAACTGCAAATAGAACTACCTTATGACCCAGCAATCCCTCTACTGGGTATATACCCCAAAACCTCAGAAACATTGATACGTGAAGACACATGTAGCCCCATGTTCATTGCAGCACTGTTCACAGTGGCCAAGACATGGAAACAACCAAAAAGCCCTTCAATAGAAGACTGGATAAAGAAGATGTGGCACATATATACTATGGAATACTACTCAGCCATAAGAAATGATGACATCAGATCATTTACAGCAAAATGGTGGGATCTTGATAACATTATAAGGAGTGAAATAAGTAAATCAGAAAAAAACAAGAACTACATGATTCCATACATTGGTGGAACATAAAAATGAGACTAAGAGACCATGGACAAGAGTGTGGTGGTTACCAAGGGTGGGGGGGAGGGAGGACATGGGAGGGAGGGAGGGAGAGAGTTGGGGGGAGGGGGAGGGGCACAGTGAACTAGATAGAGGGTGACGGAGGACAATCTGACTTTGGGCGAGGGGTTTGCAAAATAATTTGATGACAAAATAACCTAGACATGTTTTCTTTGAATATATGTACCCTGATTTATTAATGTCATACCATTACCATTAATAAAAATTTATTAAAAAAAAAAAAAAAAGAAAATGAGTTCACCAAACTCAGTGCATGGTCACTGGCTTGAGTGTGGGACCATAGACATGAACACATGGTCATTGGTTTGAAGCCCAAAGTTGTGGGCATGAGCCCAAGGTTGCTGGTTTGATCAAGGGGTCACTGGCTCAGCTAGATTCGCCAAGTCAAGGCACGTATAAGAAAGCAATCAATAAACAAATAAGATGCTGCAGCTATAGGTTGATGATTCTCATCCCTCTCCTTTTCTGTCTGTCTCTCTAGCTAAGAAAAAGAACAAAAAGGAAGAATAATCAACCACTAAATGCATAAATGAGTGGAACAACAAATCAATTTTTCTCTCTGTCTTGCCTCCTCTCTCTCTAAAATTAATAAAAAATTTTAATTTATTGATTTTAGAGAGGAGTGAGAAAAAGAGAAAGAGAGAAGGGGGAGGCAGACAGGAGCAGGAAGCATCAATCTGTAGTGTTGCTTTTTGTATGTGTCTTGATCAGGCAACCCTGGAGTTATTAATTGGTGACCTCAGTGTTCCAGGTCACCGCTTTATCCACTGTGCCACCACAGGTCAGGAAAAATTTTTTAAATTAAAAAAAAAAAAGACAGAAAGGAGAAAGCGTTATGTTAAAGAAATGGACTTTCTATCCAGTTAAGTTACCTTTATTATATTTTTGACATGAATGACCAATTTCTTTTTCTTTTTCTTTTAGTGTGAGATTGAGAGAGAGGGAGGGACAGACTGGCTGAAAAAGATAGAGATGAGAAGCATCAATTCTTCATTGAGCTCCTTAGTTGTTCATTGATTGCTTTCTTATATGTGTCCTAATTGGGGGGCTACAGTACAGTGAGTGACCGCTTGCTCAAGCCAGCTACCTTGGACTTGAGCCAGCAACCATGGGGTCATGGCTATGATCCCACGCTTAAGCTGGTGACTTTATGCTTAAGCTGGTGAGCCTGCACTAAAGCCAGATTAGCCAAAACTTAAGCCAGCAGCCTCAGGGTTTCAAACCTGGGTCCTCAGAATCACAGTCCATCCTCAAGAAGCAAGACCCTCTGGACTACACTCTAGATGAAAATTGGGTAAGAGAAAAAAATTTGTAGATTTCAGTCCCTCTATGTCCTCTAGACAGACTAATAATTATGGCCTAGGTATGTGGGATAGACTTTGGATAGGCCTGGATTTAAGCTCTACTAAACTGAGAGTGAATTTAGCACTGGAGCTTTGGGCAAATCTTACAGATTCTCTGAGCTCTTGAATGCTAATGTGTAAGGTGAAGATACATGCATATATTCTTTGACAGTATTTAATTTAATTTATTTCTTTGTGTATATGACATATCAGAACAAAACCAGTAATAAGAGGAAAGTTCATATTACTACAGACCTATATGAACAAACAAGAGAGATCCTAAGTAAACAACTTAACATCACATCTTAAGGAACTAGAAAAAAAAGAAGAAAGGCACCAAAAACCAGCAGAAGAAGGGAAATAATAAAATTCAGAGCAGAAATAAATGAAATAGAACAAAAAAACTATAAAAATAATGAATAAAACTAGGAGCTTAGTTCTTTGAAAAGATCAACAAAAATTTATAAACCCTTGGCAAGATTCACTAAGAAAAAAAGAAAAAGGACTCATATAAACAAAATCCAAAATGAAAGAGGAGAAATCACCACACATATCAGATATACCAGGGGTCCCCAAATTATGGCCCATGGGCTGTATGCGGCCCGCGACGTTCTGTTACCCAGCCCCAGTTGCACTTACGGGGATTCAGCTGGTTCCCTGATTCATTTCAATTGTAAGCGCTCTGGTGCTTACAATTGAAATAATGCGCCCGCCGCTATACAGGAACTCTCTTTCCTGTATTGCGCTTGGCGCTCACTGTCCTACCTAGATGATCACGTCGCGACGTTGTAGCGCGCGACATGCGTATCTAGGCCTGACAGACTGAAGACCGAGGCGCTGGGTTCACAGCGCGGCAGCAGCTGCCACATTAGGTAAATATATTTTTTATTTATTTTTTAATTGGATTTTAAAAATGGACCTACATTGTGGGCAGAGAGCTGAACCTACATGAAAGGCAGAGACCTGAATCTACAAGGGAGGCAGAGACCTGGACCTACATGAGGGGCAAAGACCTAGATCTACATGGGGGGGCAGAGACCTGGACCTATATGGGGACAGAGGGCATGGACCTACATAGGGGGCAGAGGGCATGGACCTACATGGGGGGGCAGAGGGAATGGACCTACATTGTGGGAAGAAACCTGGACCTACATGGGAGGCAGAGGCCTGGACCTATATGGAGGGGCAGAGAGCATATATATATTGGTATTTAACTATTATCAATTTGGAATCCCTAGGAAACAATGATGTCAAGAAAGAGAAAAATTGACTCAGAGTGTAGGATATTCAAAGAACAGTGGACTTATGATTACTTTTTCATGCAGTACAAGGAAAGAGCTGTGTGTTTGATATGTCAGAATATAGTGTCTGTGTTCAAAGAGTATAATTTGCGTTGACACTATCAAACTCAACATAAAGATAAATATGATTGTTTGGTTGGAGATGTGAGAAAAGATAAAATATTAAAACTGAAAAATTCATTGTCAACTCAGCAAAATACTTTTGTGAAGCAGAAGCAGCTAAATATTTCATCACTGTGAGCAAGTTTTCAAGTTGCCAAGCTAATAGCGTGTGCTGGCAGACCATTTGTGGAGGGAGAATTTGTTAAAGAGTGCCTTCTTTCTGTTGCCAAAGAGATGTGTCCAGAAAAGGCAGACTTATTTAGTACAGTTAGTCTTTCAGTATCTACAATAACATGAAGGATTGAAGAAATGGTGGACAATTTGCATCAGCATTTGCAAAACTCTGTGAGAAAACTTTCTTATTTTTCCTTGGCACTCGACGAGAGCAATGATGTTCGTGATTCTGCACAACTTCTAATTTTTATTCATGGGATGAATGACAATTTCGATGTCACAGAAGAGCTTGCTGCACTGCAAAGCATCAAAAAAACAACTACAGAAGAGAATATCTATGAATAGGTTTCCCAAACTGTGAAGGATATGGAGCTGGACTGGGCTAAACTATCCAGTGTGACAACTGATGGTGTGCCTAGTATGGTGGAGCCTAAGAAAGGAGTAATTGCTCGCATTAACCTAGAGATGGACAAACTTAATCATTCTCATACAATAGCCATACACTGCCTCATCCACCAACAAGCGTTATGTAGTAAATCAATGAAGTGGGACTCTGTTATGAAAATTGTGGTACATTGTGTTAACTTCATTAGAACTAATGCACTAAACCACAGGCAATTTCAGGAATTTCTGTCTGAGCTAAATGTGGCCTATGAAGATGTTCTGTACTACACCGAAATCCATTGGCTGAGTCAATGGAGAGTTTTGAGACATTTCTATGACTTACTTCCACAGATTACAGCTTTTATGCTTTCAAAAAACAAAGAAGTACCAGAGCTCAATGATGCAGAATGGAAATGGCACCTCGCCTTTCTGACAGATGTAACAGAGCTCAACAGTTTCAATGTGCAACTTCAAGGAAAAGGAAAGCTCATCTGTGATATGCAATCACATGTAAAAGCATTTGAAGTAAAATTAGGCCTCCTTATTAAACAAGTGAAGGAGGAAAATTTCTGCCATCTCCCCTTAACTCAAAATCTGTTAGCAGAAAAACCCTTGATTGCATTCCCAAAAGAAGTATGTGTGGATTCACTGGAAAAGTTGCAAAAGGAGTTCCAATTTAGATTTAAAGAGCTTCATCTCCATGAACAGGACATTCAGCTTTTCCGTAACCCATTTTCTATTGACATTGAAAATGTGGATTCAATTTACCAAATGGAACTGACTGAACTGCAGAATTGTGACTCTCTGAAAGACTCATTCAAGTCAAACAACTTGCCTAATTTCTATGCCCCTCTATCATCAGAGACATAGCCTAATATCAGGAACCATGCCCTTAAAATGTCAACAATTTTTGGCAGCACTTATGTCTGCGAACATACATTTTCTAGGATGAGAAATTTAAAATGTCCAACCCAATCTAGACTAACCGATGAACACTTGCATCATTTGTTGTGGCTAGCAGTGACAAATATGGAACCAGACATTGACTATCTGATTAGCCAAAAGCAAGCCCATAGTTCCCATTGAAATGTTGGTAAGTTTGTTGATTAAAATTTACTTGTTCTTTATTTTAAATTTATTCCTGTTTTGTTTTTTTACTTTAAAATAAGATGTATGTGCTGTGCATAGAGATTTTCATAGTTTTTTTAGTCTGGCCCTCCAACGGTCTGAGGGCCAGTGAACTGGCCCCCTGTGTAAAAAGTTTGGGGACCCCTGAGATATACAAAGAATTATCATAGAATACTATGAAAAGCTATATGCCACCAAATTTAACAATCTAAAAGAAATGAATAAATTTTTAGAATAATACAATCTTCCTAGACTGACTCATGAAGAAGTAGATAGCATAAGCAGACCCATAAACAGGGAGAAAATAGAAACAACTTTCAAAAACCTCCCCCAAAATAAAAGTTTAGGGCCAGACAGCTATACGATTGAATTCTACCAAACATTAATAGAAGACCTGGTTTCTATCCTTCTTAAAGTCTTTCAAATTATTTAAGAAGAAGCAACACTTCCAAACACATTTTATGAGGCCAACATAACCCTCATACCAAAACCTGACAAGGACAATACAAAAAAAAAAAAATCAAAACTACAGACCAATATCTCTAAGGAGTACAGATGCCAAAATCCTAAACAAAATAGTAGCAAATCAAATAAAACAACACAATAAAAAAATAATACATCATGATCAAGTGGGATTCATCCCAGAAGCACAAAAATGGTTCAACATATGTAAAACAATTAATGTAATACACCATATCAATAAAACAAAGAACAAAAACCATATGATCTTGTCAATAGATGAAGAGAAGGTATTTGATAATATACAACATCTTTTAATATTCAAAACACTCAATAAAATAAGTATAGAAGGAAAATATCTCAACACAATAAAGGCCATATATTACAAACATCAGTTAATATCATACTAAGTGGTGAAAAACTGAAAGCTTTTCCTCTAAAATCAGAAACAAGACTGACCACTCTCTCCATTCTTATTCAACATAGTGCTGAAAGTTTTAGCCAGAGCAATCAGACAAGAGAAACAAGTAAAAGGCATTCAGATCAGAAAAGTAAAGGTTTCACTTTTTGCAGATGACATTATCCTTACACTGTAGAAAACCCCAAAGACTCCACAGAAAGACTATTAGAAACAATAAACCAATATATTGAGGTCACAGAATACAAAATCAATATACAAAAATTTATTGCTTTCATATACACCAACAATGAAACTTCGGAAAATTAACCCAGAAAAATAATCCTTTTGACAGTTGCAACAACAACAACAAAATACCTAGGAATAAACTTAACAAAGAATGTAAATGATCTATATACTAAAAACTACAAAGCATTTTTAAAGGAAAATGAAAAAGACACAATGACATGGAAAAATATCCTATGTTTTTAAATAGGAAGAATCAAATTAATTAAAATGGTCATATTACCCAAAGCAACACACAAATTTAATGCAATTTCCATCTAAATTCCAATGTCATTTATTAAAGAAATGGGAAAAATCTCCAGGTTTGTATGGAACCATAAAAAACCCCAAATAGCCAAAGCAATTGTGAGAAAAAGGAATGAAGCCAGAAGCATTACAATACATGACTTCAAATAATACTACAGAGCTACGATAATCAAAACAGCATAGTATTGGCAGAAAAATAGACACACAGACTACTGGAATAGAATCAAGAGCCAGAAATAAAATCACATACATATGGGCAAATCATCTTCAGTGAAGTAACCAAAAACACACAATGGAGAAAAGAAAGCCTATTTAATGAATGATGTTGAGAAAATTGGAAATGCACATGCAAAAGAATAAAACTTAATTACAATTTGTCCCCCTGCACAAAAGTCAACTCAAAATGGATCAAAGACCTAAATATAAGAGCTGAAACAATAATTTACATTGAAGAATATATAGAAACTAAGCATATGGACCTTGGCCGTAGAGAAAAATTCATGAATTTGACCCCAAAGGTGAGGGAAGTAAAGGCAAAAATAAATGAATGGGACTATGTCAAATTAAAAAGCTTCTGCTCAGCAAAAAAAACTGACAACAAAATAAATAGACAGCCAACTAAACAGCAGATGATATATGCAAACAACTGCTCTAATAAGGGGTTAATATCAAAAATATATAAAGAACTCACAAAGCTCAGCAACAAGCAACTGAACAGTCCAATTAAAAAATGGGGAAAGGACCTGAACAGACACATCTCCCAAGAAGACATACAAATGGTCAACAGACATATGAAAAGATGTTCAACTGCACTAGCTATTAGATAAATGCCAAAACTACAATGAGATCCTGCCTCACACCTATTAGATTGGCTATTACCAAAAAGAAACATAATTACAAATGTTGGAAAGACTGTGGAGAAAAAGGAACCCTCATTAACTGCTACTGAAGGTGTAAATTAGTACAACCATTATGGAAGAAAGTATGGTGGTTCTTCAAAAAATTAAGATTAGAACTACCAGCCTGACCAGGCAGTGGAGCAGTGGGACACAGAGGACCCAGGTGCAAAACCCTGAGGTCTCCAGCTTGAGTTCGGGCTTACCTAGTTTGAGCAAGGCTCACCAGCTTGAGCCCAAGGTTGATAGTTTGAGCAAGGGGTCACTCGGTCTGCTGTAGTCCCCCAGTCAAGGCACATATAAGAAAGCAATCAATGAACAACCAAGGTGCCACAATGAAGAATTGATGCTCCTCATCTCTCGCCCTTCCTGTCTGTCCCTATCTGTCCCTCTCTATCTCTGTCTCTGTCACACATACAAAAAAAAAACTACCATATGACCCAGCAATCCCTCTACTGGTTATTTTCTCCCAAAACTCAAAAACATTGCTACATAAAGACACATGCACCCCCTTGTTCATTGCAGCGTTGTTCACAGTGGCCAAGACATGGAAACAACCAAAGTGCCCCTCAATAGAGGATTGGATAAAGAAGATGTGGTACATATATACTATGGAATACTACTCAGCCATAAGAAATGATGACATAGGATCATTTACGACAACATAAATGGAACTTGAGAATAATATAATGAAATAAGTAAATCAAGAAAAAGCCAAAAACTGTATGGTTTCACACATAGGTGGGACACAAAATTGAGATGCATGGACATAGATAAGAAAGCAGTGGTTATCAGGGGGAGAGGGATGTAGGAAAGGGGGTTGAGGAAGGGATATAAAGAAGGCCAAATACACAGTGACGGAAGATGGTTTGACTTTGGGCGATGGTCACACAATGCAATATACAGATCATGTATCATAGAGATACACACCTGAAACCTATATGACCTATTAACCAATGTCACCCCATTAAATTTAATAATAACTTAAAAACTTGTTATCAAGAGTTTATAATGTCAAATATATAGTATTTAATAGACATAAACTGGAATAGGTAAACTCATGAAAGTCATAGCCTTCCAGTATACTGGTATAACTTCAGTATTACACGAGCAACATTGATAGAATGTCATCAGCTTTGTTTGTTTCCCCATAAAATTCTTAGGTTTTCTCTTTTACATCTTTGGGAACTGCATTGAAAATTTTATTTATTAATATATCAGTAAGTATTAAGAGTTTTATTTCTCAATAAATGTTCCAATGAGTTGTTAGGAGAGGTTATTTTCTACCTAACTTGTATGCCTTATACCTCTTGGGCATACTTTGTTTTTATTAGAAAAATATTTTGACATTCAGATACATTTTGGACCAGTAGTCAAGTAATTGTAGGGCCAATTTAAAAATCTTAAAATAATTTAATGTTTTTCTTTTATACCTGTTTTGAAAGCCTTCACATTTTTTTGTCAAGTAATTTTCCCAAGCTGTGAATATAATCTATTCAAATATGTTTATTCTATCACTTCTGTTTTTAAATTGAAAAAAAGTTAAAACTGTTTATAAAGAAGAGTTTAATAAAATATTTTTCATCTTTAAAAAAAAGGAAGGAAAGAGCTGATAGAATGATTGTAGCTAACCATGTTTGGACTTTATTTTCCTGCTTTCTTTTTTGATGCAGCTGAGGAGAGTGTGCACTAAAATTATAATCCATGGCTTATTTAAAAATGTGTCTGACAATTAGAAGAGAAGGACAGAAAGGAAAATTATGGCCCTGAATGATGACTTTGGGTTCTTAATGGTTTTCAGGAAAATTTGCCTCAGTTTGGGTGATAAAACTGACAGGCTATTTGCTAAAGAGCTGAAGCTGGCTATAGAGATTTATTTCATGAATTTAAATTTTAATATATATTTCTTTCTGCTTCAGATAGCTCAAATAGTCTGTTTTCTTATCTCTCTAAAATCCTTAGCTTTTCCTTACTATTTGGTTTTACACATTTATCTTTCATAACTGCACTAATGTTGTATGTTTCATTGTACAAATGCCTTTTTTTAATAGGAATTCACAGAGCAATGTTTAAATTTTTTTTTCTCTGAAGCAAAAGAATTCACAATAAATTAGCCATGCCCTAATCATTCCTACCAGTCCATGTGCATGGCAGGTAAATACCTTCTCAAAGGAATTATCTTCCAAAACAGGAAGACTACATTTGAATTTCTCAGTGCCTATCTTATTCAGTTTGTGCTGTTATAACAAAATACCATAGATGGTGCCTTAAACTGACATGTAATTCCCTCGTTTTGGAGGCTTGAAGTTCAAGATTAGGGAGGCATCATGGTTGGGTCTAGCGACAGCTCTCTTCCTGGCTTTTCAGTGTTTGCCTGCCCACTGTGTCCTCCACATGGAAAAAAGAGAAAGAGAGTTTCTTTCTCTCTCTCTCTTCTTATAAGAACACTAATTCCTCCACAGCACCTCTGGTGTTTTAGTATCCTCAGGTTTCTGAGGCCTGGTAAGTGCTCCTAAATCTTCAGGCCAGTGTGGCTTCATAGAAAACATGTCAAGTATAAAACCAGAACATATGTAAATGAAAAATGTGGCAAAGGGGAGTTGACTCATTCTAATGGACAAAATCAATATGGGTCCCTTAGAGGGCAGATCAAAGTAGAAATGCGCAGGTTGAGACATAAAAGGCAGGTGAGAATTTGGCAGATAAGTGTAGGTGGGTGGATGAATGTTAATTATAGGTAGAAACCATAACATATGCAAAGAAAAAAAATGAAAGGAAAAAAAGTAATATTCATATGAATGCAAGTAGGTGAGTTTGGCTAGACCATAGATTATAAGAGGTTGAGGATGATGTACCTGGAGATATAAATGGGCCAGACCAAAAAGACTCTTGATGCATTATTAACCATTAAAGGCATTAACATGGCAAGGACCTACCCCTTCTCAAAATGTGCAGGTACAAAAGGTCTTGTATATATTTTTTGATCTTGCTTTTCTTTGCCTTTGACCCAGTCATTTTTTATGTCTGTTGTTTAATTTCCACATTTTTGTGGATTTCTTTTTTTTTTTTTTTTTTTTTTTTTGCATTTTTCTGAAGCTGGAAACAGGGAGAGATAGTCAGACAGACTCCCGCATGCGCCCGACCGGGATCCACCCGGCACGCCCACCAGGGGCGACGCTCTGTCCACCAGGGGGCGATGCTCTGCCCATCCTGGGCGTCGCCATGTTGCGACCCTCCTGGGTGTTGCCATGTTGCGACCAGAGCCACTCTAGCGCCTGGGGCAGAGGCCACAGAGCCATCCCCAGCGCCCAGGCCATCTTTGCTCCAATGGAGCCTCGGCTGCGGGAGGGGAAGAGAGAGACAGAGAGGAAGGCGTGGCGGAGGGGTGGAGAAGCAAATGGGCGCTTCTCCTATGTGCCCTGGCCAGGAATCGAACCCGGGTCCTCCGCACGCTAGGCCGACGCTCTACCGCTGAGCCAACCGGCCAGGGCCTGTGGATTTCTTTTACTTCTTTTTTGCAGTTGAATTCTAATTTTAAAGCCTTATGGTCAGAAAATATGCTTGGTATAATTTCAGTCTTTCTGAATTTGTTGATGTTAGTTCTGTGGCCCAACACATGGTTTATTCTTGAGAATGTTCCATGTACACTGGAGAAAAATGTATTTTCTGAAGTCGTAGGATGAAATGTCTTGTAAATGTCTATTCTGTCCATTTGGTCTAGTGTGTCATTTAAGGCCAATATTTCTTTATAGTCTTTCTGGTTGGATGATCAATCTATCACTATCAATGGTGTGTTGAGATATCCAAGTATGATTGTGTTTTCATCTGTTTCTATTTTTAGATCAGTTAATATATTTTGGTGCTCACTGGTTTGGTGCCTATATATTAAAATGTGTTATGCCTTCTGATATAATGTCCACTTTATCATTACAAAATGACCATCTTTGTCTCTGGTTACCTTTGTTGTCTTAAAGTCAGCATTGTCAGATATGAGTATGTCCACCCCTGCTTTTCTTTGGGTATTATTTGCTTGGAGAATTGTTTTCCAACCTTTCACTTTGAATCTACTTTTGTCCTTGCAGCTTAGATGTGTCTCTGGAAAGTAGCATATGGTTGGATTTTACTTTTTGATCCAATCTGGTACTCTGTGTTTCACTTTTGGTGATTTCAAGTCATTTACATTTAGGGTAATTATTGACACTTGAGGATTTCCTATAGCCATTCTATGTATTGTTTTCTGATGGCTCTGTGTCTCATTTGGTTCTTCTCTTTTGTCTTTCTGTCAGTTGTTTTTTTTTGGTGGCATTCTATACTTCTTTTCCCTGTTCTTTTTTTAAGCTACATGTTTCAGTAGAGGCATTTTTGTGGGTAATCACCATTAGGTTATTAAAAGAAAAATTGTCATATTTACAAGAGTCCATTATCATAAAAGTGCTTCTGCATTCCATCCTCTTTTGTCCTCTCCCCTTTTATGTTACTGTTGTCACATATTATTCTTGTTTTTATTGTGACCTGGTTGGAGCTTTTACTTGTAACATTGTTTTGTTCTTTGTATCTAGTTGAATAACCCCCTTTTGTATTCCCTGCAGTGGGGGTTTTCTGGTGATAAATTTCCTCAGCTTCTGTATGTCTATAAAAGTTTTTACAGTATTTCTCTTTCATATTTGAAGGATAGCTTTGATGGATATAGTATTCTTGGCTGGTAATTATACTCTCTTTCTGTACTTTGAATGTTTGGGTCCACTTTCTTCTGGCTTGTATAGTTTCTGCTGAGAAGTCTGATGATAACCTTATAGGCTTTTCTTTATATGTTATGGTCTTCTTTTCCCTAGCAACCTTGAGGATTCTTTGTAATTGATTTTTGACAATTTTATTATGCTATGCCTTGGAGTAGGTCTGGTGGGATTGAGGTAACTCAGTGTTCTGTTTGCTTCTTGGATTCAAGGCTCTAACTCAGGGGTCCCCAAACTTTTTACACAGGGGCCAGTTCACTGTCCCTCAGACCATTGGAGAGATGGACTATAAAACTATGAACAAATCCCTATGCACACTGCACATATCTTATTTTAAAGTAAAAAAACAAAATGGGAACAAATACAATATTTAAAAGAACAAGTAAATTTAAATCAACAAACTGACCAGTATTTCAATGGGAACTATGGGCCTGATTTTGGCTAATGAGATGGTCAATGTCCAGTTCCATATTTGTCACTGCTAGCCATAATAAGTGATATGATGCACTTCCGGAGTCATGATGCGTGCATCCTGCATCACTGGAAGTAGTACTGTATGTGAGCAATGCCGCGCTTTGCGTCCTGTGCTCCTCTCACTGACCACCAATGAAAGAGATGCCCTTTCTGTAAGTGCGGCAGAGGCCAGATAAATAGCCTCAGGGGGCCGCATGCGGCTTGCGGGCCATAGTTTGGGGACCCCTGCTCTAACTCTTTCCACAGGTATGGGAAGTTTTCATCAATTATTTGTTTAAATAGGTTCTCCATTCCCTTTTTTCTCTCTTCTTCTTTGGATATACCCATTATTCTTATACAGTAGTACCTTGAGATCAAATTTAATTCATTTTGTAACTGAGCTTGTAAGTCAGTCAACTCGTATATCAAACTACCAATACTGGACCTGTGCACTAATGCACCAACTAGCAGCAATGACTCATATCTAAGAATTTCGCTTGAATCTTGAACAAAAATACGGACTGAGTCCCAGTTCGTATCTTAAAAAAAAACCATATATTGGTCTGTTCATATCTCAAGGTACCACTGTATTGATCTTTCTAATGGGGTCAGACAGTTCTTGCAGATCTAATTCTTTTTAATTTGTGAGTCTCTCTCTTCTTCTCTGTATAGTATCTCTAGTTGCCTGTCTTCAATGTCACTGATTCTCTTCTCTATCTGGCATGTTCTATTAGCTTAACTTGCTACCTCATTTTTCAGTTCATGTATTGAGTTCTTCATCTCTGTTTGATTATTTTTTATAGTTTCAATCTCCTTGAAGTACTTCTTTTATTTATTCATTTGTTTTTTGAGGTCATTAAATTGCCTGTTGGTATTTTCTTGCATCTCTTTGAGTATTTTTAGAACTTCAATTTTGAATTCTCTGTCATTTAACTCCAAGATTTCCATGTAATTGAGTCTTTTTTCCAGAAGATTTGTTACTACTTATGTAAAACACATCTTTGTCTAGTATATTCATGATGTTTGATTTCTTTTTTCATGATGGCATTTGAGGGTAGTATTGTTAAGAACTCCAACAAGAAACAATTTTTTTTCTAGTAGGTGTTGCTATATACATGTTTTGGCTGTGTGAAGTCTTAGGCAGAACTCCACTGAGACATTGCTGTCATAGTGAGGTAGACAGGGACACATTCACATTCGTGGGTGGGACATGCTGTGAGGGCTTTACAGTTTCAGCTTTATAGCTTTTCAGCTTTATGTCTTCAAAATTGGTAGTTTCAAGTCTCAGGGAGTTCTTCCCCATGTTTCAGAAGACCAGAAAATCAGATGCAAAACAGTTCTGCCTCTCAGGAGAGAGAGTGGCCCCAGAAAGTCAGCTGTGAGGGGGCCACAACCACCACATTTTCTACTGTGTGGGGCGGAAGGTGGGATCTTGAAGCCTGGGGGGCATGCTTTGATCTTCCATGACACTTTGCAGAGTGTGGGCCACTGGTAGAGTGCTGGATGCAGGCTGAGTGTACTTGAGCACTGTGGGCTGAGAGGACATAGCAACACATGGGCCAAATATGGAGGGTTTAGTGTGCACCAATGAAATGTATGCCATGCTGCACTGTGGTCCAGTGAGTGCCAATTGAATGATTGTTGAGCGTTTGCCCATCACCAGCTAATTGCAAACCAAGAGACATGGGAAGTCTTTGGTAACCCAGGATGTAACCATGCACCTGGTTGCACCATTTTGTTCAGTTCCTTCTCCTCTGCCCCTCAGCCTCTCCACCTCTCCTGATTTAGAATAAAACTCAAGCCTCCCTTTCTAAGTCCAACAAGAAGAAAGAAAAATTCAGTCCTCTGCCTTCTCTCCAGATTCCACCATAAAATCATTTTATCTTCTGTCCCCCTTTTCAATCCATTCCACCTTCTGTCCATTTGTTGCACAGATCTTTCAGTCACAGCTGCAAGCTCAGCTGGAGTTCCTTCACTGCATTATAGTTGTTCAATTTATTGAAATTTCAAGGAGAGAGATGAGAAATATCTCTCAGGCTGCCATTTTTATTGCATCACCCAGAAACCACCAACAAAAAAAAAATCAAATAATCCAATTAAAAAAACAGGCAAAAGACCTGAATGGATGTTTTTCTAAAGAGGACATGCACATGCCAAGAGACATATGAAAAAACACTCAATGTCAGTAGTCAGAGAAATGCAAATTAAAACCACAATGAGATATCACCTGATACCTGTCAGAATGGCTATCATCACTAAATCAGCAATCAATAAGTGTTGGTGAGGGTATGGGGAAAAGAACCCCCATGCGCTGTTGGTGGGAATGCAGATTGGTACAGTGACTATTGAAAGTAGTAAGAAGTTAACTAAAAATTAAAAATAGAACTGCCTCTGGACCCATCAATCTCACTGACATTGTATTCTAAGAAGCTTAAAACATAATTCCAAAGAATAATGCACTTCAATGTTCACTACTGTATTATTCACAATAGCCAAAATCTCAAAACAACTTAAGTGTCCATCAGTAGATGACTGGATAAAAAAGCTGTGGTACATATGTACAATAAAGTACTACATAGCCAAGAAAGAAGGAAATCTCACCTTTTGTGACAGCATAGATGAACCTGAAGATCATTATACTAAGTTAAATAAGCCAGTCAGAGAAAGACAAATACCATATGATTTCACTCATATGAGGATGGAATCTAATGAATAAAATGAATTAAGAAGTAGAGAGATTCATACATAGAGAATAAGCTGACTGCTATGGGGGTGCAATGGGGGGAAGCTGGGCAAAGAAGGTGGAAGGATAGAGCAAAAAAGGACAAAAAACCTATAGACACAGATAACAGAGTGGTGATTGCCGGGAGGGGAGAGGTGGAGGAGGTTTTGGGGGCTTAAATGGTGATGGATAAAGACTTAACTTGGCAGGGGTGGGTAGTCAATACATAATACAATATACAGAGAAGTGTTATAGAATTGGGTACCTGAAACCTGTATAATTAGTTAACTATTGTCACCTTAATAAACTCAACTAAAAAATTTAGTTAAAAAATGATATATATATTTGCAATAGAATTTTACTTGGCCATAAAAAATATATATTTACCATTTGCCACAGCATTAATGGACATAGAGCGTATTATGCTAAGTGAAATAAGTCAGAGAACAACAAGTAGATTTCACTTATATGTGAAATCTAATGAATGATATAAATGAACAAACAAAACAAAAACAGACTAATAGATACAAAGACAAAACTGATGCTTGCCAGAGGGAAGGAAGTGGGAGGAATGATTAAAAAAGATGAAGGGATTGAGAAGTACAGATTGGTAGTTATAAAACAGTCATGGGGCTGTAAATTTCAGCATAGGGAATAGTCAATAATACTGTATCATTGATAAATATGTATGGTGCCAAGTGGGTACTAGAAATATCAGGGAGGACACATTATAAAGCATATAATTGGCTAAATACTATGCTATAGACCTGAAACCAATGCAAAATATTGAATGTAAGCTCTAATTAAAAATAATTTTAAATATTAAATAAATCTCTTACAATTCTGGTTTCATTCTTCTCAAGACAAAAAAGAGAGATTATCTCATGCTTATTAAAATAGCCATTATTAAAAGACAAAAATGAAGACCAGAAAGAGGAAGAAGAAAGAAAGAAAGAAAGAAAGAAAGAAAGAAAGAAAGAAAGAAAGAAAGAAAGAAAGAAAGAAAGAAAGAGAAAGAAAGTAAGAAAGAAAAAAAAGGAAAGAAGGAGGCCCTGGCCGATTGGCTCAGTGGTAGAGCATCGGCCTGGCGTGCAGAAGTTCTGGGTTCGATTCCCGGCCAGGGCACACAGGAGCACCCATCTGCTTCTCCACCCCTCCCCGTCTCCTTCCTCTCTGTCTCTCTCTTCCCCTCCCGCAGCCGAGGCTCCATTGCAGCAAAGATGGCCCAGGCGCTGGGGATGGCTCCTTGGCCTCTGCCCCAGGTGCTAGAGTGGTTCTGGTCACAACAGAGCGACGCCCCAGAGGGGCAGAGCATCGCTCCTGGTGGGCAGTGTATATATGCCACATCTTCTTTATCCAGTCTTCTATTGAAGGGCTTTTTGGTTGTTTCCATGTCTTGGCCACTGTGAAAAGTGCTGCAATGAACATGGGGCTACATGTGTCTTTACGTATCAATGTTTCTGAGGTTTTGGGGTATATACCCAGTAGAGGGATTGCTGGGTCATAAGGTAGTTCTATTTGCAGTTTTTTGAGGAACCACCATACTTTCCTCCATAATGGTTGTACTACATTACAGTCCCACCAACAGTGGATGAGAGTTCCCTTTTCTCCGCAGCCTCACCAACATTTGCTATTACCTGTCTTGTTAATAATAGCTAATCTAACAGGGGTGAGGTGGTATCTCATTGTAGTTTTGATTTGCATTTCTCCAATAACTAATGAAGCTGAGCATCTTTTCATATATCTGTTGGCCATTTGTATCTCTTCCTGGGAGAAGTGTCTGTTCATGTCCTCTTCCCATTTTTTTATTGGATTGTTTGTTTGTTTGTTGTTGAGTTTTATGAGTTCTTTGTAAATTTTGGATATTAGGGCCTTATCTGAGCTGTTCTTTGAAAATATCATTTCCCATTTAGTTGGCTGTCTGTTTATTTTGATATCAGTTTCTCTTGCTGAGCAAAAACTTTTTATTCTGATGTAGTCCCATTCATTTATCTTTGCCTTCCCTTCTCTTGCCATGGAGTCAAGTTCATAAAATGTTCTTTAAAACCCAGGTCCATGATTTTAGTACCTATGTCTTCTTCTATGTACTTTATTGTTTCAGGTCTTATATTTAGGTCTTTGATCGATTTTGAATTAATTTTAGTACACGGGGACAGGCTGTAGTCTAGTTTCATTCTTTTGCATGTGGCTTTCCAGTTTTCCCAACACCATTTGTTGAAGAGGCTTTCTTTTCTCCATTGTGTGTTGTTGGCCCCTTTATCAAAGATTATTTGACCATATATATGTGGTTTTATTTCTGGGCTTTCTATTCTGTGCCATTGGTCTGAGTGTCTATTTTTCTGCCAATACCATGCTGTTTTGATTATCGTGGCCCTATAATATAGTTTAAAGTCAGGTATTGTAATGCCCCCAGCTTCATTCTTTTTCCTTAGGATTCTTTTGGCTATTCGGGGTTTTTTATATTTCCATATAAATCTGATGATTTTTTGTTCCATTTCTTTAAAAAATCTCATAGGAATTTTGATGGGAATTGCATTAAATTTATATATTGCTTTGAGTAATATGGCCATTTTAATTATATTTATTCTTCCTATCCAAGAATAAGGAATATTTTTCCATCTCATTGTGTCTTTTTCTATTTCTCTTAATAATGCCTTGTAGTTTTCGTTATATAGGTCCTTTACATTCTTTGTTATGTTTTTTCCTAGGTATTTTATTTTTTTTGTTGCAATCGTGAAGGGGATTATTTTTTTGAGTTCGTTTTCTAATATTTCATTGTTGGCATAGAGAAAGGCTATGGACTTTTGTATGTTAATTTTGTATCTTGCGACCTTACTGTATTGGTTTATTGTTTCTAATAATCTTTTTGTGGAATCCTTTGGGTTTTCGATGTATAGGATCATATCATCTGCAAAAAGTGATACCTTTACTTCTTTTCCGATATGGATGCCTTTTATTTCTTTGTCTTGTCTGATTGCTCTGGACAGAACTTCTAGCACCACGTTAAATAAGAGTGGAGAGAGTGGACAACACTGTCTTGTTCCTGATTTAAGGTAGAAAGTTCTCAGTTTTATGCCGTTTAATATGATGTTGGCTGATGGTTTATCATATATGGCCTTTATCATGTTGAGATATTTTTCTTCTATACCCATTTTGTTGAGAGTCTTAAACATAAAGTTGTGTTGTATTTTATCAAAAGCCTTTTCTGCATCTATTGATAAGATCATGTGGTTTTTGTTCTTTGTTTTGTTGATATGGTGTATTACGTTAACCGTTTTACGTATGTTGAACCATCCTTGAGATTCTGGGATGAATCCCACTTGATCATGATGTATTATTTTTTTAATATGTTGTTGTATTCGGTTTGCCAGTATTTTGTTTAGTATTTTAGCATCTGTATTCATTAGAGATATTGGTCTGTAGTTTTCTTTCTTTGTGCCATCCTTGCCAGGTTTTGGTGTGAGGGTTATGTTGGCCTCATAAAATGTGTTTGGAAGTATTGCTTCTTCTTCAATTTTTTGGAAGACTTTGAGTAGAATAGGAACCAAGTCTTCTGTGATTGTTTGATAGAATTCACTAGTATAACCGTCTGGGCCTGGACTTTTATTTTTGGGGAGGTTTTTAATAGTTTTTTCTAATTCCTCCTTGCTGATTGGTCTGTTTAGGCTTTCTGCTTCTTCATGACTCAGTCTAGGAAGATTGTATTGTTCTAGGAATTTATCCATTTCTTCTAGATTGTTGTATTTGGTGGCATATAATTTTTCATAGTATTCTAGAATAATTCTTTGTATATCTATGATGTCTGTGGTGATCTCTCCTCTTTCATTCTAGATTTTATTTATTTGAGTCCTGTGCCTTTTTTCCTTGGTGAGTCTTGCCAAGGGTTTGTCAATTTTGTTGATCTTTTCAAAGAACCAGCTCCTTGTTTTATTGATTTTTTCTATAGTTTTTCTGTTCTCTATTTCATTTATTTCTGCTCTGATTTTTATTATCTCCTTTCTTCGGCTGGTTTTGGGTTGTCTTTGTTCTTCTTTTTCTAGTTCCTTAAGGTGGGAAGTTAAGTGGTTTATTTTGGCTCTCTCTTGTTTGTTCATATAGGCCTGAAGCAATATGAACTTTCCTCTTATTACTGCTTTTGCTGCATCCCAGAGATTCTGATATGTCGTATTTTCATTTTCATTTGTCTGTATATATCTTTTGATCTCTGCGCTTACTTCTTCTTTGACCCATTCATTTTTTAGAAGTATGTTGTTTAGTTTCCACATTTTTGTGGGGTTTTCCCCCTCTTTTTTGCAGTTGAATTCTAGTTTCAAGGCATTATGATCAGAAAATAGGCTTGGTACAATTTCAATTTTTCTAAATTTGCTGATATTGTCTTTGTGGCCCAATATATGGTCAATTCTTGAGAATGTTCCATGTACACTAGAGAAAAATGTATACTCTGTCGCTTTGGGATGAAGTGTCCTGTAGATGTCTATCATATCCAGGTGTTCCAGTATTTCATTTAAGGCCACTATATCTTTATTGATTCTCTGTTTGGATGACCGATCTAGAGCCATCAGCGTTGTATTGAGGTCTCCAAGTATGATTGTATTTTTGTTAGTTTTTGTTTAAAGGTCAATAAGTAGCTGTCTTATATATTTTGGTGCTCCTTGGTTTGGTGCATATATATTAAGGATTGTTATGTCTTCTTGATTCAGTGTCCCCTTAGCCATTATGAAATAGCCATTTTTGTCTCTGAGTACTTTTCCTGTCTTGTAGTCAGCATTATCCGATATGAGTATTGCTACACCTGCTTTTTTTTGGATGTTATTTGCTTGGAGTATTGTTTTCCAGCCTTTCACTTTGAATTTGTTTTTATCCTTGTTACTTAGATGAGTTTCCTGTAGGCACCATACAGTTGGATTTTCTTTTTTAATCCATTCTGCTACTCTGTGCCTTTTTATTGGTGAGTTTAATACGTTTACATTTAGTGTAACTATTGATACTTGTGAGTTCACTATTGCCATTTTATATCTTGCTTTCTGTTAGTTTTGTGTCTTGTTTGATTCTTCTCTTTTGTTTTTCTTTTTTTTTCTTTTTTTTTTTTTTTTGATTTTTAGAGAGAGGGGAGAGAGAGAGAAGGGGGAGGAGCAGGAAGCATCAACTACCATATGTGCCTTGACCAGGCAAGCCCAGGGTTTTGAACCGGCAACCTCAGTGTTCCAGGTCGACGCTTTATCCCACTGCGCCACCACAGGTCAGGCTCTCTTTTGTTTTTCTATCTTTTGTTTTTATTTGGTTGTATTCCATACATCTTTCCTCTGTTGCTATCTTTTTTATCTCATGTGCTTCTGTGGTGGTTTTTTCAATGGTGGTTACCTTTGAGTAATGAAAAGGGTCCCTACCCTGTTCATTGTAGCGAACTATTTTGTGAGTACTTTTGCACTCCATCGTCCTTTGCTACTGTTAATCTCCATCTTCTCCCCCTTTTTCTTTTTGTTGTTGTCACAGTTTAAATTTGGTTTTATTGTGTTCTTCTTGGAGCTTTTACTTGTGGCTCTGTTTTTTTTTTTGTTCTTTGTATCTGATTGGAGAACCCCCTTTAGTAATTCCTGGAGTGGGGGTTTTCTGATGATAAATTCCCTCATCTTTTCTGTATCTGTGAATGTTTTTATTTCTCCTTCATATTTGAAGGATAGCTTTGATGGGTATAGTATTCGTGGCTGAAAGTTCCTCTCTTTCAGGACTTTAAATATTGGGGTCCACTCTCTTCTAGCTTGTAGAGTTTCTGCTTAGAAATCTGATGATAATCTAATGGGCCTTCCTTTATATGTTGTATTCTTCTTTTCCCTGGCTGCCTTGAGAATTTTTTCTTTGCTGTTGGTTTGTGTCAATTTCATTATGATATGCCTTGGAGTAGGTTTGTTGGGGTTAAGAAAACTTGGAGTTCTGTTTGCTTCTTGAACTTGAGGCTTTAGTTCTTTCCACAGGCTTGGGAAGTTCTCATCTATTATTTGTTTGAGTATGTTCTCCATTCCATTTTCTCTCTCTTCTCCCTCTGATATACCTATTATTCTTATGTTATTCTTTTTGATGGAGTCAGATAATTCTTGTAGGGCTATCTCATTTTTTTTTAATTTTTGAGTCTCTTTCTTCTTCTCTCTGTTGTGCCTCAAGTTCCTTGTCTTCTATTTCACTAATCCTCTCTTCTATCTGACCTGTTCTATTAGCTAAGCTTGTTACTTCGTTTTTCAGCTCGTGAATTGAGTTTTTCATCTCTGTTTGATTTGTTTTTATAGTTTCAATTTCCTTGGACATATATTCTTTGTGTTCATTGAGTTGTTTTCTGAGCTCCCTAAATTGCCTTTCTGTGTTTTCTTGTATATCTCGGAGGATTTTTAAGATTTCTATCTTGAATTCTCTGTCATTTAGCTCCAAGGTTTCCAATATATTAAATTTTTTCCATAGATTTTTTCTCATCTAGCTGTGTTACCTCTCTTTCTTTTGTATCCATGATATTCGATTTTCTCTTCCTTAATGGCATCTGAGGGTGGTTTTGTTGATAGTATTAATGAGATTTAATAAAGAATAAAAAGTTAAAAAAATAATAAAAAAATAAAAAATCGAAAAGAGTTGTTTTTTTAAAAAAAGTTAATAATGAAATAAAGAAAAATAAAATAAAATAAAAATTTTAAAAAAAGGAAATTATTCCCCCCCTCCTTTTTTCCTCTCCTCTCCTCTCCCCTCTTTCTTGAGAAAAATCTTGTGGTGGACTGTCAATTATAACAAACAATGCCTGTGATGGAGGGCCTGAATTGGGGAAAAGTAATAAAGGGGCAAAAAAAAAAAAAAAAAAAGAAAAAAGGAAAAAATAGAGCGTATGGACCCACAAAAAGCAAATAAGGAAAAAATTTGGGTCAAGAATAAAATGATTTGCTTTTAGGTGTTGGTTGTCTAAGAGTTATGATGAAAGGAATAAGAGGAAAATGGAAAAATGGGGGGACAAATTAAAAAATTACTATTTTATTTAGTGGAACAAGAACTAGATAATATGGAGAGCCAGGGATGGGAGCACTGCTAGTGAGTTAAAAAGGTGAAGTAAAAACCCCCCAAAATGCCACAAACATAAGTTTGAGTCCCAGATAAGATAATTTGTTTGTTATTGAGGTTTGAATGAGAGGAGATGTAAAGGAGAAAGGAAGAAACTAATATAGAGGGAGAGAAGAAAGAGAGAGAGAGAAAAAAGAGGGAACCACTAAAAGACAAAAAAAGAAAGGAGAGAGAGAGAGAGTTAAGGGTTTTGGAATGCAACCCTCATAGAGAGAAAGGAAGAGAAAAGATAATGGGAGATGTAACACTTATGGGTAGTGTAGTTCAAGGAGAGGAGAGAGTAAGACCAGTAGAGAGTTAATCGGCCAAATTGGAGGAGGAAAAAAAAGTATCAAGAATGAAGATAAGAGAAACAAACGAACAAATATAATAAAATGGGGTAGGTTATAAAGTCTGCAGATTATTCTTGATTTTGAGAGGTTATCTTCTTGCTTTTTCTTTTCTCTCCCTCTTACTGGTCGGTGACTCTGTACCCCGGGTTCTGCCCCTTTGGCACACTCAGGTAGAGGTTTGCAGTTGATAAGTCTCTATGGCAATGTCATGTATTGTGCTTTAGTCTCGTTGGCAGTTGAGGCTCATTAGCATTTATAGGCTCCAACAGTGAGAGAGTCCGTGTTCCTGGAGCCTTTCTCCTAGTCTTTCCTTCCTCAATTAGTAGCCTGATAATCCAGTTATGGGGTTGCTGCTGACTCTGCCTGGATAGTAAGAGGCTCAAAGAGCTGGCAACTCCTCACTCTATTTCCACTCAGCACAGGGCTCTGGGTAAGGCTCAGTCAGTCAGAGCTGCTAGCATAATCAGGCAGGCTTTCCGCCCACTCAAAGACCTCTGGCTCTGCCTCTCTGTCCGGTAACACAGGCGGGTGCCCACTTCCGGGGCGCTTGGAGGAAACTCTCACTCACTGTCTGTGACCAGGATATCCGGCCAGCAGTCTCATGCTCTGAGTGAAACCCCCAACCGCAGGGAAAAGTTGCAGCATTGCAATTGAGTCTCGCTCCGTCCCTGTGCGCAGCTTTTGCAAGGCGCTGGGGCGGCCCGAGATTCTGCTTTGACCCACACAAAGGCTTCTGACTCTGCCCCTCTGTGCGATAACACGGGCGCGCACTGCAGAGGCACTCGAAGGAATCTCTCATTCACTATCTGCGCGCGCAAACCAGGATATGAGGCCGGCCGCGCTTCCCTCTGAGTGAAACGCCCTCCAGCACGGAAAATCTCCACCGTTGGAATTAGTTCTCACTCCCTCTCGTGTGTGGCTTTCCCAGGGCACCGGGGCTTCCCAGAGACTCTGCCCTCGGCCCACAGAAAGGCCTCTGACCCTGCCTCTCCGTGGGGCAACACGGGCACCCACTCTCGGGGCCTAAAAAGAAATCTCTCGCCCACTAACTGCACACCGACCAGGAGACCGGGTAAAATGGCCGCTCTGCTTGTCTTTCTTTGTTTGGGTTTGGCGCAAGTGTTAGCTGTATTGCCCGGGTTGTCACAGGAACAGTTTTTTCTCGGCTTGGATCTCCATGCAACAGCCTGGTTCGGCCATTTGTGTCGTGGCCTGGATCTATTCACCCCCTTTGCCCGCCTCAGTTTCTATATTCACAGTTACCAAAGAAAGCCGCCCTGTTTAGGTTAGTGAGGAAGGTGGAGCATTTCTTACTCCCTATTTCCTTCGGGGTTTGGTTATATATTTAGCCAATTTTTCTCTCAATCATACCTTTGGGTGTATTGCGAAGCATCTGGAATCTCCAAGTATAGGTTTTTCTGTTTCTGGTTGAAGATCTTGTTGAGTTTTGGGGGAGATTTATCGGTATCGCTTCCTACCCCGCCATTACTCTGACGTCATCCTCCATAATGCTGGTTTCTAACACACCAACCAGCTACCAACCATTACCTTAATCCTATCAACTCTTATGTTTTCTTCTGAAGCCTCTAGTTGGACTTGACAGGTTCTGTTTTCACAATTCAAGGGAACCTGACATCCTGACTAGGAGTTCCCTCTGTTTCAGTCATATGATTCTGTTGGTAACCAGCCCCTGTTGTTAGGTACTTTCCAGAATTCTTCTCCATAACATACCGAGAGACACCATTCTTTAAGGCTTGGAACACCAAGTGTTCTGAGAGCTATGAGACAGAAGTGTGTGTGAAAATCAATTATTTATAATAAATATATTTTGGTGACCTGAATAACCAAAATTTTATTTCTTATAAATCACAGTATCACACTGATAATAAAAGGAACCCCTTCCCTAAGTCACATTGCTCAGATTTTTTTGCTTAGGAGAAATTTTACCCACCAAATTTGAACAGAAACCTGCACAAGTGTAGGTAGGACACATTTCTAAGGACAGTTAAGGCCTCCTCTGAAACCTGTCTACTGAAAAAACATGAGGGAGAGAAAAGAACAGATGCACAGTAAGAACAATGGACAAAGTCTTTTTAGGTCTTTGCCTGAAAAGCTGAAAAGGGACAAAAGAATAAAGAGAAGCTACTCAGAGAAGGGACAGATCTTGGGAGAACTGCAGAGGGATAGTTGGGACAGGTCCTCAGCCCATTACCTTAACAATCTGTATTAGACCTGCTCTTCCAAATGAAGAATTGCCAATCCCAGACAACTGGAAAGATAGATTTCAGGTACAGTTTGAGCAGGTTCAAATCATGTGAACAGGACCAATTTTCTTTCATCTTTCTTCCTTTTTCAGCCTTGGGTTTATCTTCAAATAGGCTTTTACCTTGGGACTGCAAGAGATTGCAGAATTTCCAGCCTACATTCTTTCAAGTTTAGTTGAAAAGAGTGTTTAAATAAATGCACAAGCCAGTGTCCCAGAACTGAGTCTCATTAACTCTAATTGGCCTGACCTTGGTCAGATGTCCATCTCTAATTCAACCACTTTGGCAAGGAGAATAGGATGTTTTCATTGGTCTATGCCTAGGCCCCCTGCTCTATTTTAAAAATCAAGTATGGGGCCCACTTCCTTTGAGACACATGGATTGGGAGTGGGTAGAAAGACAGTTTCCACAATGTACTATCAGAGTACATCTTTCATAAGAAGGGGCAGAGATGCTAATGGAAGAAACAACTAGCACATACTTCATTTTCCACTAAGCTTGAGTGTGGCTTTATCCTAGTTGGCCAAGTGTATGCTTTGATTCTGGATTTTCAGAATCCCTCAAGACATCAGAAGTGGTATCAATTTGGGAAACAAATTAAAACCTGGCTCCAATATATAAATATACATAAGACATAGATACAGATAACAGGGTAGCAAGTCCCAGAGGAAAAGGGGAGATAGAGGTAGGGGAAGGGGCAAAGGGAAAGAAATAAGAAAGAAAAAAGAATCTGCATGTGGGTGTTGGGGGGTATGATGTAGAGATTGAGAATGTTGTTATATTGAGTGGGATACTTGAAACCATGGCAGCACAATAAATTTTTAAAAAAAAATTTTAAGTGAGTCTGAGAAAAAGGTTTTTAAAAATCACTAATATATGCATTCCTTAATATATTAAAGAAAACATATATGAATAGAAAGACATCTCATATTCATGGATTAGAAAACTTAATATTCTTAAAATGGCAATACTACCTTAAATGATCTACAGAGTTAATGTACTTTCTATAAAAATTGCATCATTTTTGTGTAAATAGAAAAATCTACCCTTAAATTCCATATGAATTTAAGGGACCCCTGAATAGCCAAAACAATCTTGAAATTAAAAAAACAACAACAAAGTTTGAAGATATACACTTGTTTTCAGAACTTACTGCAAAGCTGCAATAATTAAAACAGAGTGGGGCCCTGGCTGGTTGGCTCAGTGGTAGAGCGTCGGCCTGGCGTGCAGAAGTCCCGGGTTTGATTCCCGGCCAGGGCACACAGGAGAAGCGCCCATCTGCTTCTCCACCCCTCCCCCTCTTATTCCTCTCTGTCTCTGTCTTCCCCTCCTGCAGCCGAGGTTCCACTGGAGCAAAGATGGCCCGGGCACTGGGGATGGCTCCTCGGCCTCTGCCTCAGGCACTAGAGTGGCTCTGGTCTCAACAGAGTGATGGCGCCCCGGAGAAGCAGAGCATTGCCCCCTGGTGCGCAGAGCCTCGCCCCCTGGTGGGCGTGCTGGGTTGATCCTGGTCGGGCGCATGCAGGAGTCTGTCTGACTGTCTCTTCCAGTTTCCAGCTTCAGAAAAATACAGAAAAAAAAAAAAAACAGAATGGTACTAGCATGAGAACAGATATATATAGATGGAATCAAGTAGAGAATCTAAACATAGACATATATATTGGCAACTGATTTATCAAGGGTGCAAAGACCCTTATTAGTGAATCAAGTTTTTGATTATATATATATAATCAAATATAATGCTGAGAAAACTGAATATCCACATGTAAAAAGATAAAATAAATTAGACCTTTACCTTATATCACATACAAAAATTATCTCAAAATAGATAAATGAGAATGTTAGAACTAAAACTAAAATACTTTTAGAAGAAATCAGAGAAAAATATTTCTGACATTCGTCAATGTTTTGAATACAACACTAAAGTACAGGTAACAAAACCTGGATATTGATAAAATATTTGAGATAACTTTCAAAATGTGGTAAATGGGACACAATTTTATCCTCTAAATGTACTACTAGTAAATGATACTCTCCGATACTCTCTGAATGTGCTACTAGCAAGTTGCAGATAAGTGTAGTATATTTTTAGGTTTGGTATTTTTTTGTCCTTACACAGAACAGGAGCTTGTTTATGGCAATAATACTGCATTAAATAACATTTCTATTAAAGTGACAGTTCTAGTAAAAATACAAAAAACAAAAAAACCTGACTCCAATTTATATTCATATATAATCTTCTAAATCATTATTGTAGAAAAAAAATTTCAAGTAATTAACCTCACTAATCCTGAGTTTCTCATTTATAATATAATATGACCATCCTTACTGAATTCTTAGGAGGACTTGGACAATATATGTAAATTGCTCAGCTCAATAACCAACTACTGAACCCCAAACAAAGATAGTTGTGAGGACAACAAAAATTGTAATGGTAAGAGCAACGTTTAGAGCTGCATTACTGCCCATGGAGCTCAGTTGTTAACCTGCTTTTCTATTTCAGGATGCTCAGCACTCTTAATGAGGCAGGGGACAGCCTAAAGATAGTGCCACAGTCAACCCAATCCATGGGTTCTACCTTGCTTTGATCTACAACCTCCTTTATCTGGGGCCGAGTTTAATTCCAATCACCTTACCCTTTCCATAACATATCTTATAGATGTTAAATAAAACAAAGAAAACATATTTGCCACACAATTCAATCTTTCAACTACCGTAGTTCTACGTTGTTAAGTCCTAACTTCATTACTGTAAAAGAAAAAATGCCAAAGCCAGCTAGGAAATGGGCCAAACACCAAAAAGCTCTGTTTATTTAAAATGAGCGCATTTGCCTCTGATGCATACGTTCTGCATTTGCAATCCTGGTATCCTCTACAAAATCCGTTTTCCTGGACAACAGACACATTCAGTTTATTGCCACCTCTTGGTGAGGCCTAATGAAGCTGGTCCATTATACTAATAGGCAGATTCTTTCATGGTTTCCCAGCACCTTCCTGTGGTCCAAAAAAATGAAGCCGCCTCCTTCAATACGGAAAGTGCTCATTTCTGTTTCTCATTAGAACATGCTGCCTAAGCTCCAGGCTCACAGTGACCCTGAGAAGGACTTGCTCAGACCATCACACAGAAGGCAGTATTGCTCTACACATTTAATCTCTCTGTATTTCTGATGCTTCCTCTATGTTATTTCTTTGCTCTTCAGTATCACCCACAATCACCAGAAGGCCTACTGGCAGTGCCCATGACTGGGCTTGTCCTCAGCCAATTTTATTCTAACTCAGTTGGTTACAGTCACTCCTATTCACCTGCAAGCATCCTTTTAAATCAGAGAAGAAACTCAGTTTTATCATTTCGATCATAATCTGAAATATTTCTTTTTAAATGATTATCTAAAAAAATCAAACATGGATTTTAAATTATACACACATATATTTTCATGTCAAGTTCTTTGAAAAACAATTTCTCCAAAATCTTTACAGTATTTACCTCTGAGTATAAAAAAACTTTCAATGATATTTAGTTTCATATTTATGGTTTTCTAGATTTTTTTGAAGTATTTACATGAGAATGTAACATTTCATAATAAAAATGTACTTTAAAAAGTCAGTTCTATTTTAACATGACATATGCCTCAAAGGTCTTTCTAGCAGTTTCTAAACTTGTTTTGTGTGTCAGACTTAGCACAGGAGCCCTTTAAAAATGCAGATGGGGCCCTGGCCGGTTGGCTCAGCGGTAGAGCGTCGGCCTAGCGTGCGGAGGACCCGGGTTCGATTCCCGGCCAGGGCACATAGGAGAAGCGCCCATTTGCTTCTCCACCCCTCCGCCGCGCCTTCCTCTCTGTCTCTCTCTTCCCCTCCCGCAGCCGAGGCTCCATTGGAGCAAAGATGGTCCGGGCGCTGGGGATGGCTCTGTGGCCTCTGCCCCAGGCGCTAGAGTGGCTCTGGTCGCAACATGGCGACACCCAGGAGGGTCGCAACATGGCGACGCCCAGGATGGGCAGAGCATCGCCCCCTGGTGGGCAGAGCGTCGCCCCCTGGTGGGCGTGCCGGGTGGATCCCGGTCAGGCGCATGCGGGAGTCTGTCTGACTGTCTCTCCCTGTTTCCAGCTTCAGAAAAATGCAAAAAAAAAAAAAAAAGGAGATGGTACCCTGGCAGGAGAGCTCAGTCCGTTGGAAGGTTGTCTTGAACCTCAGAGGTTGCTGGTTCAATCCCCGGTCAGGGCGCATACAGATCAATGTTTCTGTCTCTCTCACCCTTCCTCTCTCACTAAAATAAACATTTAAGAAATTAAAATAAAAATGTAAAAAAAAAAAAGGCCTGACCTGTGGTGGCGCAGTGGAATAAAGCATCATCCTGGAACACTGAGGTTGCCGGTTCGAAACCCTGGGCTTGCCTGGTCAAGGCACATATGGGAGTTGATGCTTCCTGCTCCTCCCCCTTCTCTCTCTCTCTCTAAAAAAAATGTAGATGGCATCCTGGGTTTCACCTCTGACCTAATGCATTAGCATCACCAGAGCTGCACCTAGGAATCTGAATTTTTTAAGCTTCTCACGTGGCTCTGCTGGAGCTGAGTGGCATTGCCCTTGGCTGGCCTAGCATTCAGGAGCCAGTGACTTAGAAAGCACTTAGAGGCTTAGACCCCCACCTCCCCATGTGGCAAGGCTCTCCCTCACTCTGCTGG
>NW_027095614.1:0-30207 GCF_036850765.1 Saccopteryx bilineata | reverse complement strand
TCAGCCACTTGGGCTTTAAGCCAGCGACCTTTGGGCTGAACCGAAGACCATTGGGTCATGTCTATGACCCTGCGCTCAAGCTGGTGATTCCAAGCTCAAGTCGGATGAGCTTATTACATTTTCTTGGTGTTCAAGCGCTCTGTTGAGTTCCTCTATTCTACTCTCAAGTTTATTAAACATCGTTATGACTGTTTGCTTTGAATTCTTTATCTGTCCAATTACCCATCTCCATTTGATTGGGACATTTCTCCTGAGTTTTTTTCTTTTTCCTTCATTGGGGGTATATATTCTTCTGTCTCCCCATTTTGTTTGACTTTCTGGTTTTGTTCCTTTGAGTAGAATGAAATAGTTATCTCGTCCAGTCTTGAAACTGTTGTCTTTGTTACATTGTGTGTTGAGTAGTTTCAGCCTGCTGGTTGTGGTTGGGGGAGGTGCATGCAGTGCCTGTCCTGTCACCTGACTTGAGTGGGTTTTGAATGGGCCGCCTGGGGTGTGTGAGCCACCTTGCACATTTAATCTGGGCAGGGCTCCTGGTGTAAAAGGGGCTGCGTGGTGTGTGCTTTGTGTGTTCTGTTTTAATTATCTGTTGTCAGAGCACGTTCTGCACTGGGTTACCTGATTGCTTTCTTGTATCTCACCCTCCATTAGATCCACCCTTTGTCCTGGTGGGGTAGCCTGGTGCACACATAGCCTTAATTTGTTCATTCTTCACCTACTCGGGGCTTGGTAGCCCTGTGCACATGCACAGCATTGCCCCCCTCACTCCACAAGCTTTTGCTAGCTTTGTGCTTCCCCAATTTTTGCACTTTCTCTGATCAGGCAGTCCAGTGTGCAGACCATAGCCCATTTGCTGGCTTCCCATTTTTCAGGAAGGTAATACCAGTAGTAACCCACAATTTCTGCACTTTATCTGGGTCGTATAGTCCTGCAGCTGGTACCAGAGTATTTTGTTAGCTCTGTGCTCTCTGTAGAAGGGGGAGGCCCACATGCACATGCAGCTCAGTGGGTGAAATGTTGCCCTGCCATACCTACCTGCTGGGTCGATATCTGGGAAGAGCAGCTCTCTTTACACAAGCTAAGCTGCCCTCCTTATTCTGTTGTATTTAGCTCCAGGAGGGTGACTGGGATGTGCTGCAGCACCCTGCAGGTGGCCATAGAATCTGGATGGAGCTACTGTCTTCTATCCTCATGTCTGGGAGATGTAAACAGTGGCACTCACTGGTCTCTTTGTTCCTGAGCTGATCCTTCATCTCCTGCAGAGCTCTCATGTTTTCTCAGCCTTCTCTATGCACCCTCTCTCTCTAGCTTGTTGTGCAGAAGCTGTTTAATTGATCCTCAGTTGTCTTTCAGGAGGAATTGTTCTAAGTAAAGGGGTAAATTGGATGGGTTTTGGGGAGTGTGCAAGTTCAGCGTCCACATGTGCCACCATCTTGGACCCACTGGAGAGTTCTTAAATAAAGTCTGACATAGGCTGCAGCTACAAGCGTTTGCTCTGATATGTTTTATTCCTCATGGTCAAATGTCTATATAATCATTGAGACATTGGTTTTCCCTCTGATTTCAATTCTTTGTTGGATCCAGGAGGAGTACTTTATTTTCACCTTGTTTAGCTTTTTTCTCCTGTGACGATGAGCATAAATTTCAGCTTCTTACTTGTAAAACCAGAAACAGAAAGTCTTGTGTTAATTGCTTTTTATCTCTTGGCTTTCTATTCCCTATTTGTAAAATAAAGGGATCAGATAACTCTGTGGTGCCTAAAGTCTCCAATAGCTCCAGCATTCTGTTCATTCCATAAGCACTGAAGAACAGTGCTTATGAAGAACACTTACATGAAGAACACTTACATGAAGAAAAATGCCAATTTGTGACATTTGGTACCCTTCTACAGGTAGACCTGCAGGTGGACAGAGAGGCATATTATTTTTAAGTTGTCCCTTGATTATGTTTATCAAATCGAGGAAGTTCAGAAGTCCAAGAAATTCAACATTGTGGAGCCTGTAATTTCCATTTATTCTTTGATGCTGTAAAAATATTTTCTGAATGCTTGGTAAATGCTGAGAACTTTTATCATAAACTTAGTATCTCAAAGAATATGAATGTGTATAATTGTGATGAATCTCTCTCTTTTCTCCCCCATTTTTTCTCTTTAGCTATGATTTGTTTTTCTCTTTATTTCTTTCTCTCTTCCTCTTTCTTTCCCTGGATTTCTCTATCACCCTTCTTTTCATCTTGTTTTCTGTCTCTCCTTCCTCCCGTGCTCTTAAAGCCTTTCAAAGTGCCCATCATATACCAGGCACTGTGCTAGCAACTCATATCCCTGCTTTCAGTGACTTTCCATTCTACTATTTTGTGTAATGTTATGGGGGAAATATTTGTTCACATTCTGGGGTTTATAGTCAGGACACATTGAATGAGTCAGCTCTGGAATGACCATCTCTTCTGCTGGGTTGGATAAATGTGGAACCTCCCCATCAACTTCCTCAATGTCCAGGTGAGATAGGGAGCAAGGAAAAGTTGTAGGGCTCTGAGGAAGCTAGGTTTCCTCATGTAGCCTGCTACAAGTAGGTAGTTATTGCCATCCAGTCCCCTCCATGTGGACCTAGTGAGTGCATGGGTGGAACAAGAAAGGAAGATGAGGACATCCAGTCTGTAGCAGAATAGCTGTTCTTCCAGCTGTTTTGTACACTTTGGGTGGGGTCCTTCTTAGTAGACAAGGGCTCTATTTTTGTCCATATATCAGAATCCAAATGTAAAGTGAGCAATGTGGTCCAGGGGATATTAGGTAAGTGGAGGGGATTGAGGTGAGAGAGAGAGGAGAACAGCTACAGGCAGCTTGTGAGGACCCAAAAAGTGTACCCAGGCTATTTATGTGGTACATGCTTTATGTCCCGATTTAGATGAGCTATTCTCTTGGGACCAATTTTTGTGAGCCTCTTCTATAGATGCAAAGCACATTCAGAAGCACGCTACTTGTGGTCCCAGTTTATTGTGCATGGCGAAGTCCAATCTCACAGGCTTCCAGGCAGCAGAGCCAAGTCCAGAGCCTAGGAGCATGTACCAAGCTCCAGAAAGGAGGACTTTTATAAGCGATAGGAGAAAGACCCTGAGAGATTTGTTCTCTGGATCCACATGTCTGACATCTGGTGTCCTGGGGTAAGGGGTGAGGGATTCCTGGAGGAAGACTTTCTATCCCAATACCCAGCAACCATAAAGGAGAAGAGGGAATGTCTGGAGAAGAATGTGGCTGAACTTGTGGCAAGTTTTCCATGGAGGCTTGAGGTCAGTATGTGAGGGCAGAGCAGATATTTCTGCTAAGGGATGAGGAGAGACCAGAGATGAATATTTATCTTCTCTGCATGCATCTCTTTGAGGGGGTCATGGGAAAATGGGAAAATGAGACTGGCTGGTGAATTTTCCCTCTTTGCTCAGGCCAGGGTGTGAAGAGCACAGTGAGTCTTCAGTTCACTGGCCAGGAAAGACCATGAGCAGAATTCTGCATCTCAGCTGCAGTAGCTTGTGTGGTGAAAGGGGTTGTCTGGGGCTGAATTTCCACCCCTACTTTAGCCAGAATGATGGGCAGGAGAGATTTCTGTAGGAAGGGGCCAGGTGAGGCCTGGAGGAGAATTGTTTCTCCAGACTCTAGCCCAGCATTTCATGGGCAGTTGGAGCCTCCAGAAACAGATGAGGAGAGACCTGGAGCCACTTCTTTCTTCCTGGCTCTAGCAGGTCTGTGCTGGGCAGAGGGTGCCCTGAGGTCAAGGGCAAGAATAGACCTGGATGTGGCTTCTTGCCAGCCTGTGAGAGGTATTTGGGTCTGGGGTGAGGGGTGCACTTCATCCAGCATGAGTCTGGCCAAGCCACTGCCAGGAAGCCCTGCCCCAGCTGCTCAGCTCAGATCAGGGCTCACTGGTCCTGAAGCCACTCCCAGCCGGCCAGGTTCCAGAAGCACTTCTCAGATCACAGCCTCCCCCAGCCTTTGCCTGTCTCTCCTCTGCTTTTCCCGCCCAGCGGTGTCAGAACCCAAATGCCCAGTGTGGATAAATCTGCATGGGCAGATGTTGCAGAAGTTGTCCGGGGTGTCAGGCCAGACAGGGCACAGGCTGCCAAGGTTCTAGGGGTGGAATGTTGATGGGAGAGGGTGGTGATGTTCAGACAAATAACCTCCATAGAAACAAGGACTAGGACGCTGCCAGGTGGGGAGGGGATAGGTGAGACAGTGTGGGGAGGAGTGCAGCTCTGGTAGGAGGTGAGAGAAGGGCCCAGGCTGGGCCAGGTGAGGGGTATAGTGTAGGCAGAGGTGGAAGCAGGGCACAGCTGCATCACTTTGGGGCTGGAGAAACCCGGGGTGAGAAGGGAAGGAGCTGTGGCCTGTGTTTGGAAGGAGGACGGGGCTGCTGTGAGGGGCGCTATGAAGAGGTGGGTAAGGGAGAGGAGGGTTGCGTGCCTATGGTAGAGTAAGGTGCAATAAGAGAGGACTGAGGCTTTCAGAACAGAAAGCCTGGGTGCGACAAGGTCATGGAGAGAGAGAGAGAAAGAAAAAGAAAGAGAGAGAGAGAGAGAGAGCCTGAGGAAGGGGAATGGAATGAAAACCACAATCGTGGAGCTGCCCGGTGATGTGTCTGGGCTTACATTTCCCCTGCAGAGAGGAAGAGCCAGCAGGGTCCAGCAGCATCAGTTGCCGCCAATTCCAGTAGCCAGGCCTTCAGCTTTTTTTAAAAAAAAATATTGATAAGAGAGAGAAATTTGTTATTCCATATATGTAAGCATTTACTGGTTGCTGCAGTTGACAGGACCCCCTAGTCTCAGGTGGGATCCCTGCCGATAATCACACGGTCAGATCTGATGTGTCAGGGCTCCATATTCGCTCAGGGTTAGACCCCTGGCCACACTTAGAGGAGGCAGAGCCAATGTAACTGGATTCTCTACGCTGTCTGGCTGTCTGAGCTGAACCTCATGCACACTCTGGTGCATGCTGCCAGGAACGCTTTTTTCTGCTGCCATCTAGTGTGCACCTTGGGAACAGAGCCTGTTTATCGAGCATCTGCCATTGTCATGTTGCAGGGACACAGTGAATGTCCAAGGCACCTCCCATCACCCCCAGCTCTGGATGTCTTTGTCTCCATAATGGTAGAAACTAAAGCGCATGGGAGAAAGTTCACCACTCCGTCAGGTGGGACTCTTCTCCATGGAGAGAAAATCCATAGCTCACATGACCCCCTCCTTTGGGGCCCCTCACCACAGTCAGAAGACCCAGTCCTGCTCTACCATGACTCTTGTGGTAGGATCCATTCTTACATCACAGGGTCCAGAGCCAGTGTGACCAAATCCAGACCCTCTACTCTCTCAGTTGTGACCCTTCCACACCATCAAATGATGTAGAGCAGATGTGACAGGAAGCCCTATACTCTCAGGGAAAGACATTTCCTTGCACTCATGTGGATCAAAAATTGTCAGGAGCCGATCAACAACTGCTGGCTGACAAGGTCAGAGCAGGAGAAGACCCACAACTGCTGGCTGACAAGGTCACAGCAGAAGACCCACAACTGCTGGCTGACAAGGTCACAGCAGAAGAAGATAAAAAACTGCTGATTGACAAAGTCACAGCAGAGAAGACCAACGGCTGCTGGTTGACAGAGTCACCACAATAAAGACCAATGGCTGCGGGTTGACAAAGTCACTGCAAAGGAAAGGCACAATGATACTTCCCCCTTTGACTTTTTGAATTAATCTGGCCTTATATCCCCCCTTTTTCTGGGTGCATGCTATTATTTGTGGCACAGGGATAATAGTACCATGCTTTCCCTGTAGATTTGTAGTAATTTCTTTGGAAATAAGACAGAAGGTATAAGTTCCATTGAAAAGCCTGTAAGCCCCTTGAACTGGGCTCATAAACATAAGAGGCTGGCTATGATATTCCTCATAAAGGGTTAAGTTTGTAGGAGAATTTCTTCTTACTAATCATGTTAGAAAGAATAGATTGTGACTTGTGAATGAATGGGAGGCAGTGGCTGTGCACAGAGCACCTTTCGGCCTTCACTTAATTCATCATTTTTCCTCCCTAGCCTTTTCATGTGATAGAGTAGAGAAACTTTCCTTTCTTCTTGCCTACCTGACCTGCAGATGGTGGAACACTCTAAGAAGAATATAGTTAGAACTTAACTAGTGTGTGAATATAGTAAATAAATAAAATTTGACTAGACAATAGAATCTTAGGAAAGGAGTAATGGAATGGCCCGTTGCATGGCCTGGGGTGGGAATGCAGTCAGCAAGAAAAGAATGTTTTGCTAAGAGACTTGTTTTATGACTGAAGGCAGTTGCTGGGCTTTCTCAGTGAGACACTCTCATGAGGTTTGTGTACTTTCTAAGATTTTTTTCTTCAGATAATGAGAGGAATGGGGGGGCATCCATAGAAGCAATAGCAATTAATGTCTTCTGAAATTATGTTGCTACTAAGCTATCTTGTGAGTGCACTCTATTATATCTTTAAGTAAAAGTTACTCTTAATGTTATGTCAATTTTTTAATGGGCAAGCCTTTTGTTATCTTGTGAGAAAAGTCAGGACACTGCATAAACTCAAGGCCATTTGCCTGAGCAAGCGGTGATACTTTGTTAATCCTTAATGATTTCATCTGTTAATCTCTCTTTGCCCCTTGACTCACAACAACAGTAAAGTTAAGTTATTAGTTAGTACTAATCCTTTAAAAGCTTTTACCAATGTTGTTACCGCTATTCAAGTTATTTTTTAATTGTACTTTGAATGATTTGCCACCTGATTTGTAGTTTATATATATAAAATAATTGTTATCTGGAAACATGTAAACATAGTGAAACAGAAGCAATGATTAATACCATGTAATTTTAACTTGGTGTGTGTGTATAAAAAAGGAGCTGTACTAGCATTTGAGGGAGATGCCTGGTAGTAAATGCTAACTAGAGAATAAAGAGAAAGAAAAGAACTTGGCTCTCTCACTCGAATTTTGCCAATGCCATCTCCTTCTGTGGGACCCCTGGATCCCCCCCCCCAGGGCTGGACTCCAGCAAAAAATGATGTGATACCCTCCTTACTCTCTCAGGGAGGGACCTCCCCTCATAGTCACAGGTTCCAGACCTGATGTGACAGGACCCCCCTTCTCTCTGGTGGGCCTGTTTCCTATGCTCACAGGGAACAGAACCAATGTGATAGGACTCCCTGTGTCAGGTGAGACCCCTTCCAAAATGACTTGACCCAGAGCTTACGGGCATGACCCCTTAGTTTCACAAGGCAGAGCCTTCTTCCTGTGAGAAGACCCCCTGTTACTTTATTGTCTTGTATGAATATGAGTTCACCTTGAGCATGTATTATATGTTGAGTATCTCTTGTTTATCTGATTTAGTTGATTTGATTATTACCACAGCTCTTGGGACTTACAAGGTACAAGGAAAATGTGTTTGTTTGTCTGTTTTTTATCCCTCATCCTGTCAATGAGCTGGGCATGTGAAGATAAAGGATGAGAAACTAACTTCAGGGAAGTGCTGCAGCTGAGATATGGACTTCTGCCAGCTGGGGTTACTGTTCTTTTTGTTCACTGTCAGCTGTTTGGGTTAATTTTTGCAGGGTTTGGTGGAATTATGTAGTGCTTCCTCATTTACACTAGCAGGAAGACACATCTGAGAAGCTAGATGCTTAGACTCAGAGAATCATGAGTTTTCTGTATTGAGTCCCAGCTGATCCTTATATTGTAAGAATCTGGTTGAGATCCTGCATCTGTTGTGTGGAAACTTAGGTCCGTTGTCTGGCTCCATGTTTGTAGTTTGGCTGTGAAGTCTTGGTTACAGATGTGGATTCAGTCTTTGACCCCTATGGTTAAAACTCTGTTGAGCTTTGTGGCATCTGTGTGGGGCCCACATGCAGCTCTACCTATAAGATGTAATGCAGGGCATCTGGTGTCCAAATTCTTGTGTCAGTCTCTGGTGCCTGGCATTTGGGTTTCAGGGTCTGACTTGGGGCTAAAGAACAGTGTTTGGTTTGGGGCACAGGGTCCTACTTTTGGTTTGGGGTCTATTGTTTAGGTGAAGAAATGTAGGGTCTGTGTCTGGGATCCTGAGTCTAACTGTAGCCTCTGTCTGGTGTCTGTCAGTAATGATTTTTGTGTTTTTATAGACAGGTAGCTGGCTATTGGTGGAGAAAGACAGGTAAGAAACTTGCACATTATATTTTATAAATCTAGGAAAGCCTGTTTTAGGAAGAAGCTTCAACATTTTATTTAGCTTAAGCTTAATCAGCACTAAAGCTCAAGTATTTCTAGGCTTGATGGCCTATTTCATGAATCTACTGTGTCCTCAGAAGTTTATTGTCTCCTGCCTTCCAGTCAGGCAGGAGTGAGTGAAGGAGGCCCAGGTCATCATGCACTGGCAGGTGTCCCATTTCTTAGCCATGGACACAGATAAGCCACATTGGCATATTGAGAGCTAACTTACAAAATGAATAGGGTGGAGCCCTGGCCGGGTAGCTCCTCAGTGGATTAGAATGTCCTCCCAATATGTCAAGGTCATAGATTTGATTTCTGGTCAGAACACATGTCAGAAGCAACCACTGAATGCTTAAATAAGTAGAACAACAAATCAATGTTTCTCTCTCTCACCCTCTGTCTGTCTCCCCCCACTCCCCTTCCTCTTACTCTCTAAAATCAATAAATAGTCTAACCTGTGGTGGTGCAATGAATAAAGCATTGAGCTGGAAATGCTGAGGTTGCTGGTTAGAAACCCTAAGCTCTGCTGGCCAAGGCACACAGGAGAAGCAACTACAAATTAATGCTTCTCACTCCTCCACACCTTTCTCTGTTTTCTCTCTAAAAAATTAATAAATAAAAACTTTAAAATGAATTTTATAAATGAATAGGTTGGAGAGTCTCATCTTTACAGAGACCCCAGTATGGCCATATGAACAATTTCTACAGCTTGAGGATCTCACATTAGATGTCAGGAAGGAGTTTAGGAAAAACAGCCCAATGGCCTGTGGGTCTGGCCCCTCTGTGCCATAGCCACTCTGCTTCTGGAGAAGGCCAAGAGCAAGTCATAATAATGGTGGAGGTTATGGGCACTGAGTCCTTCTGCCCTTTTCCTCTGGAAACCTTCCCTTTTCAGGTGGCTCCTTAGTGTCCCTTCTCAGACCACAGTCTACAAGCAATAAAGAGGTAGTGAGAGAGCAAGGACTGGGAAGGTATCCCCAGCTAAGCCTGGCCATCCAGGTGCTTGGCCATATCAGTTTATTATTGGCCTGGGTGTCAGCTGGGAATGGCAAGAACAGAGTGGAAGAGAGTCATCCTGAGCTCCAAGGTCTCACATGCTATGTGGTGGTGGCTGCAGACAGGAGGGGACTTATAGGAATGTCATATGAGGCATGGAGCAATATAGGACAAAAGGACAGAGGGTCACACATTTGGCAGGAGCTAACACGCACTACTTTCCTGAATCCTCACAGCCACCTGAGAGGGAGCTGTCTCCCCATTTGACTGAGGGGAAGACTAAGTTTTCATTTATTTGCCAGAAATCACAAAACTTATAGGTGGTGGAGCCAGAAGTCAGCTCTAGATTTTATTTCAAGCCTGTGGGAAGCTCCTGTCAGTTGAGGTCTTAGAGGAAGAAAACGTGGGTAGAAGCAGACCGGTGCCCTGGACTCAAGAACAGATTTTAGAATGCCATCAGACAGGGAGGGGGTAGAAGTGGGGAGGGCACTCTTAAAGGGATCTGTTGATTGAGCACCTGGAAGGGGCCAAGCTACGCCTCCCTCCCCACCTATCCTATCTCATTTCCTGCCCAAGTTCCACCTCAAACACCACCTCGGGTGAGAGCATGGCAAGCTGGACTCTCTGGTTGTGTGAAGGTTTTCTTAACATAAAAAAAATTAAAGTACAATATTCAACACAAAGCTGCAAGGAGGACTTGGATTGCTCGATGTCTCCAGGATACTGTGAGTGCAGAGTTTCCTAGCCCATCTTGGACCATCGGTTCTGGACTTTGAACTGTGTTAGAATAAGTCTTTAGTTCAAATGCCTGTGAAATTGAGATAACAAAATTGTCTCTGTTTCATTAGGCAAACAAGATACCTAGGTAAGGTTAGGCATGTGAGGGTCTTAAAGTAGGAATTATTTCCAAGTCTGGATTCTCCTTTAATGCAGAGGGCAGTACTGTTGCTTAATTTTTATTTATTTTTTGTCTTTCTTTTTAATTGAATCCAGAGAGGGGAAGGGGGAGAGAGGGAGACAGAAGCATCAATCTGTATTTGTATGTGCCCCAGCCTAGGATGAAACCAGCCACCTCTGCATCTCAGCACGATGCTCCAACCAGCGGGGCCATTCATCCAGGGCATTTGCTGTTCTATTTTATATATTTGGATCAATATCGCAGTGGACCCATCGTGGAAATCACCCACACTATGTTTTTGCCTGCCATGTCATGGACATCTTGAGAAAGACAGCTAGGTAAATGTCACCAGAAAGTTATTTCCTCTTGCTGCAATCTGGTGCGCAAGTTGAAATGAAAGCTGAGTGCAAGTAACCAAAAATTCTCAACCTACTTTAGCATCACCCACGTGTCTCATCCCGTCTTTCAATTTGAATCTCTTTACATGCTTATATTTTAAGGATGGTGTGGGGCAGTGATGGGTGGAACAAATGGTGCAGGGCGTGGACTATGTGGGGGGGTGGGGCCATCGAGAAGCGGGGTCCACGCAGGTCGGGGACAACACCAGGCGGGGTGGGGCAGGGTCGGCAAAGTGCGGGGCGGGCAGCAAGGAGCCGGTAGATAGCGCAGGGTGGGGTGGGGCAGGGACAGTGAGGGCAGAAGACCTCTATTGGGGGGGTCAGTTCGTGGACAGGAGCTCCAGCCTCACCTTGGACATGAGCTTCCTCCTGGGAGAGGATAACTCCCTGGAGAAGGTCTCCCTCCTAGGATTTGGTGACCTTCTGAGTGAGGGGACCCTCCCTCTGTAGAGTGGCTCTCGTTCTGTGGAGGGGCGGCCCTTCCCTGGAGGTGTTTACTGAGGGGAGGGAGCCTTTTCCCCCCAGGTCTCCCTTATCAAGTTAAGCAACGTCCAGACCTGTACAATTTCTATTAGTTTATTTTAGTGAAACTGTCTACAATTGCTGGTAATCAAAGTCTCAGCAGATTAAAAAAGTGATCTGGAAAATGGCGTTTTGCCCCATATTTTGTACATCAGAAGCAAAGCTGAAGACAAGGGGTTACATAAAATTGGTGATAGATTAGGGAGGCTGAGAACATAACAGGTAATCTGTGGGACTGGTTGAAAGTAAAAATGTATTGTAAAGCCAGTAGCCCTGGCCATATCACAGCCTTCTGGCACATGCAGGTTCACATTTGATTCGGACAGATGGTAATGAAACAACAGAGCCAAGAACTGGTGGGCCATTATCTTTAATCCTAGCTTGCACCGGTGGGCAAGTAAAACACACACTGGGCTCCAAACCCCTCATTTAGTGCTCACAAAGCTACTGACTTATCCAAGTTTCCTAGAATCAAAGGTTTCTACCTCACCTTATTCACCTCTGTTTCCCATCTCCTCTCTGCACAAACTCTCCCTCAGCACTCCACCATCTTGGCTACTTCTCTCCTCCATGTGGCCTTTCTCTGCTCTTTTTTCTTTGTTCTCTCCTCTAATGCTAATCTTAGGAACCGAGAGAGCAAGCTCCCGGTCTGCCCCACTTTATAGTTTAGAAATTAAAACTTCTAATCTAATATACAAATAAGAAAGTCTCTGATACAAAGTCACTTATCTGAGGCATAATGGGAAGAACTTCTTTTCCCTTTCAATAGGAGACAATATTTACATATCCTACACTGATTTTAACACTCCCTTCCTGGAGTCCTGAAACTAACATATACCTCTAGACAAAGGAATGGGAGGTAGACACTAAAAAATTTATGAATGTATTTGATATGTAGAATGACATCACTGTTGTGTTACTTTGTAAGTTTTAATATGTAGGAATGTTTTCATAGATCCTATAGACAAATGTTGTAAGCTTATTGTGTCATGCTCCCCCTCCTTTTCCCCCAACCTATATGTGATCAAGTCTATATAACTAGCTTCAGGGCTATTTTTCTCATACACATTTGGGTTAGCTATACTCCGTGTAAGTCATATGCAGCCAGCTTAGTAATAAATCTCCTCCTAAAAATTCTTCTGTAACTTGCCTTGGTGTCTCTATGTAAACCCGCAAAAGTAAGGTATGCTACTTTACAACAATTGGTTGTTTTTTTTAGGTGCCAACAATCGGGCCCACACCTGTCACGTTGGTGTTTGGTACAGTGCCAAATGCACTGAGCTACATGGCCAGTGTCCCATAGGTTTTTTAAATGTAGTATTTTAATCATTATTCATTTGAAGTTATTTTATATTTCCAATTGTGATGTGTTTGGGGGTTATTTAGAAAATGTCATTTATGCCTTAAAGCATAAGGAGCTCATGTGTCCCTTTGATTAATATTTTTTAGCCTGACCAGGCAGTGGTGCAGTGGATAGAGCACCATACTGAAATGCAGAGGACCAAGTTCTAAATCCTGAGGTCCCCAGCTTGAGTGCAGGCACATCCGGTTGAGAACGGGCTCAGCAGCTTGATTGTGGGGTCACTGCTTGAGCGTGGGATCATAGACATGACCCCGTGGTTGCTGGCTTGAGCCTAAAGGTCACTGGATTGAAGCCCAAGGTCGCTGGATTGAGCAAGGGGTCACTCGCTCTGATGTAGCCCCCCAGTCAAGGCACATATGAGAAAGTGATCAATGAACAATTAAGGATCTGCAATGAGAATTGATGCTTCTTATCTCTCTCCCTTTCTGCCTGTCTGTCCCTCTCTGTTCCTCTTCAACCTATATTTTAGGTAATGGCCCTGAAAACCAAACACACATTTTATATTCTTTCAAACCTGGAAGCTTGTTGGATATTGCTTTCTGTTGCTTTGTGGTCCCTCTTCAATATGTTTGAAGTGTACTTCTCTGTTGTCACTCTGTGCCCATGGTAGTTTCAGAAGAGAACTTAAGTACAATCACTGTAGTGTTAACATGAAGACTCCAAGAAACAGCTTGTTGACACCTTACTTTATTTCTTGTGTTTAATTAGCTTGGGGTGTTCCTAACCAAAAACGTATTCTGGTCAGGTATGTCACATGTTCTCAAATTAGATGCATGTTTGTTTGTTTGTTTGTTTTTGAAGTGAGAAGCAGTAGGAGGCAGACAGACTCCTGCATGCTCCCTACCAGGATCCACCCGGCATGCCCAACAGGGAGCAATGCCTGGCTTCTCTGGGGGGTTGCTCTGCTGCAGTTGGAGCCATTCTAGTGCCTTAGGTGGAGGCCATGGAGCCATTCTCAGCTCCCAGGCCAACTCTGCTCCAATGAAGCCTTGGCTGCAGGAGGAGAAGAGAGAGATAGAGATAAAGAAGAGGGGGGAGAGTGGAGAAGCAGATGGGCACTTCTCCTGTATGTCCTGCCTGGGAATCGAACCCGTGACTTCCACACACCCAGCCGACGCTGTACTATTGAGCCAACCAGCCAGGGCCTGTCCATGTCACCTTTAAGAATCCAAGATTCTGGCCTGACCTAAGGTGGCACAGTGAATAGAGTATCAACTTGGAACTCTGTTGCTGGTTTAAAACTCTAGGGTTGCCAGGTAATGAGACACATGAGAGGCAACTACTCTGAGGAGATGCTTTCTACTTTTTCTCTTGCTCTCTGTCTCTTCTCTCTTTTTTCTATAATCAATCTATAATTTTTTCCCAAAAATCTAATATTATATTATTCAGGTTTTTGAAATGTTCTATATACGCAATATAACCTCATTGTCTTGTATTTTTGGGAATATGAATTTCCCCAGAGCATGTATTATACATTGAATATCTCTTGTCCATCTGATTATTTTACTTGATTATTAGCCCAGCTGCTAGAACTTTCAAAGTATGAAAAAATCTTTAAATTTATTGTTCCCACAGAGTGTCCGATTCAGTGCCTGTGACATGAATGCTGGGGCACTAAACTCTGAGGTTCTGCAGCTGAGATCATGGACATGTGTCAGCTAAAAGTAAGCATTATTTCTGTTCCCTCTGTCAATTACTTGTTTTATGTTTGTGGGGTTTGGTAGAATGTGGTAGTGCTGTGAGTTATGTTTCTCTCTTCTACATTTACATTGGTAGTGAAATATATATTTAGCTTCCTGCTTGAACTTAGGGAGCTATGAGATTTTCTCTATGGAGTTCTGGCTGTGTTTGCATTTTGAGTATCAGGTTCGTCTCCTGCATCTGTCATGCAGCAAGTGGGGTCAGGTGTTTGGCTTCATGTATGAATTTCGGTTATGGGGTCTTGGTTACAGATCAGGAGTCTGTCTCCAGGGTATGTGATTGAATCTGTATTCTGTTGTGCATCTGGGGTCTGAGGTCCCTCTGCATGTAGCCTTGTATCCAAGTTCCAGTGTAGGTCCCACAAGCAGCTCCAGTTCTAGGGCATGACGTATGGACTCTGGTGTCCAAGGTGCCATGTAAGTTTCTGGCATTGGTATTTCCTAGACTCAGATGGCTCTGGAGACCAGTGTTTGGAGTTCAGTGCTGAGTCCTCATTTTGGTTTGAGAGTTGGTCCAGTGCTCAGCTTCAGTCATCTAGAGTCCTTGGATCCTGATTTTGTCTAAGGTCTCTGTTCAGTAATGGTTGTTATGTTCACATTGGCAGGAAAGTAGATACTGATGGGGAAAGAGAGCAAAGAAATTGGATATTCTATTCTATAAAACAGAATATGTGATAGAGCATTGGCATGTGAAAGTCCTGGGTTTTATTCCTGGCCAGGGCACACAGGAGAAGCGTCCATTTGCTTCTTCACCTTTTCCCCTTTTTCCTCTATATCTCTCTTCCCCTCCAACAGAAGAGGCTCCAATGGAGCAAATTGGCCTGGGTGTTGAGGATGGCTCCAGTTGCAATGGAGCAATGCCCCAGATAAGCAGAACATTGCTCCCTAGTGGCCTTGCCAGGTGAATCCCGGTTGATGGCATGTGGGAGTCTGTGTCTCTGCCTTTCCACTTCTCACTTCAGAAACATATAAACAAAAACAAACAAAATAAGAAACAAAAAATGAAATAGGTGTTTCAGAAAGAAGCTTCAGGGTTTCATTTAGTCTTTTCTGATAGAAGGCTCCAGTATTCATAGGCTTGATGGCACATTAGAGGAATCCATTGTGTCCTGAGAAGTGCATTGGCCCCTCAGCCCTCTGTCAGGTTTGGGAGGAGTTTCCCCAAGGCACTGCTGGCCAGGTGAGAGGGGAAACAAGAGAGGAAAGGTTCCATTGTAGGAGAGGCACCATGGGAGTAAAAAATGGGTTGGAAACACTGAGGTTCAGAATCCAGAATGTTTATGGTCAAGAAAGGTCGTCCTTCCCAGCTGAAGAATAGAAACATGGTCCTAACAGGGATCTGGGCCTTTTTTTGTCATTTTATTCTGCCTTCCTGCTGAGAGAAACACAGTGGCCATGTTGTGGATCCATCACTCCACTTTTCATTGGTTTTCCAAATTTATCCATTAATTTGATACATAGAGAGAGAAGCACTTACTCATTGCTCCACTTTGTTGTTCCATTTAGTTATGTGCTTATTGGTTGCTCCTTTTAGGTGCCGACAATGGGGCTCACACCTGTTACCTTGGCATTTGGGAAAATGGTATCTGCCCTTAGCTACATGGCCAGTGCCACATAGGGTTTTTTAAAATGTAATATGTTAATTATCATTCAATTGAAGTTATTTTACATTTCCAAATGTGATGCATTTGGGAGGTTATTTAGAAAATATCATTTATACCTTAAACCATAAGGAGCATGTAGGTCCCTCCTATTAAAATTTTTTAGGTTCATGGCCATGACAGCAAGACAAACACTTTATATTCTTTGAAACCATGAACTTGTTGAAGGTTGCTTTCTGTTGCTTTTTAGTCTCTTAAATATGTTTGAAGTGTGCTTCTCTGTCACCTTGTACACATGCCAGTTTCAAAAGAGAACTGAAGTACAAGCACCTTATTGTTAGACATGAAGACTTCAAGGAGCAGCTTCTTTACCTTCTTACCTTATTTCTTGTGTCCAATATGTTTTGGGGTTTCCCAACAAAAATAATCTGTCAGATGTGTCACTTGTTCTCAAATTAGCTGCATGTTATCCATGTCACCTTTGTGAATATAAGATTCTGGCCTGACTTGTGGTGGTGCAGTGGATGGAGCATTGATTTGCAATGCTGAGGTTGCCTGGTTTGAAACTCGAGGCTTGCTGGGTCAGGGCACAGGTTAGAGGCAACACCTCTGAGGTGATGCTTTCTGCTCCTTCCCCTTTCTATCTCTTCTGTCTTTCTCTAAAATCAATCAATATTTTTTTTCAAAAAATGTTAGATTCTGTTATTCAGTTTTTTGAAGTGATCTATATACCCAGTATAACCTTATTGTCTTATATCAGTTCCCCTTGAGTCTTTATTATACATTGAATATTCCTTGTTTATTTTATTATTTCACTTGATTATTAGCCCACCTGCTAGAACTTTTAAAGTATAAGAACATTTTTTTATTTTATTCCACACAGTGTCAATAGCCAGGCATGTGACATGAATAGCTGGGGCATTAAGTCCTGGAGAGTCCTGCAGCTGAGATCATGAACATGTGTTGGCTAAGGGTAAGCTTTATTTCTGTTCTTTCTGTCAGTTACTTGGTTTATTTTTGTAGGGCTTGTTAGAATGTGGTAGGGCTGCTAGTGATGTTTCTCTCTTCTACATTTACACTGGTAGTGAAATATATTTTCAAGCTCGCTGTTTGGACTTAGGGAGTCATAAGATGTCCTTTATAGAGTCCTGGCTCTGTTTGCTTAGTGAGTATCAGGTTCAGCTCCTGCATTTGTCATGCTGCAAGTGTCAAGCAGCATGTCATTTGGCTCTATGTCTGAAGTTCAGTTATGGGGTCTTGGTTACATATCAGGAGTGTCTCCAGGGTTTGTTGTATAATCTGTATTCTGCTGTGCACCTGGAGTCCCTTTGCATGTAGTCTTGTATCCGAGTTCCAATGTGGGTCCCTCGAGCAGCTCCAGTTCTAGGGCATGATGTATGGACTCTGGTGTCCAAGGTGCTGTGTCAGTTTCTGGCATTGGTGTTTCCTAGTCTTGGTTGGGTCTGTAGACTAGTGTTTGGTGTTTGGTGCCAAGTCCCCTTTTTGGTTGGGGGTTGGTCCATTGCTCAGTTTAAGTTGTCTAGGGTCTATGGGATCCTGATTTTGTCTAAGGACTCTGGTGTCTGTTCAGTAATAATGTTGAATGGGAAACAGAGCAAAGTGAATGTGAGATTTTATTCTATAAAACTTGGAATACTTGCTCCAGGGAGTAGTCTCAAGGTTCCATTTAGTCAAATCTGATAGAAGGCTCCAATATTCGTAGGTTTGGTGGCACATTAGAGTAGTCTGTTATGTTCTGAGATGTCTGTTGTTCCCTTAGCCCTCTAGTTCAAGTTTGGGAGGAGTTTCTCCAAGGCAGTGCTGGTCATGTGTTTTGGGGAAGTGAGAGGAAAATGGTTCAAGTGTAGGATAAGCACCATTGGAGACAGAAATCGGTGGGAAACAGTGTGAGGTGCAGAATTCTTGTGTTGATAGTAAAAAAAAAAAGTTAGTCTTTTCTAGGTGAAAAATAGAAACATGGTCTGAAGAGATATCTGGGTATTTTACTTTGTTTTTCTTTCCTGTGTCTTCTACTTTTTTGTTGAGAGAAATGCACTAGGCATGTTGCAGGTCTATCACAGCTTTTTTCATTAGATTTTTACAGTTTTTACATGGATTTGAGAAAGAGAAAGAGATAGAGAAGCATGAAATCATTTTTTTTACAGAGACAGAAAGAGAGTCAGAGAGAGGGATAGATAGGAACAGACAGACAGGAATGGAGAAAGATGAGAAGCATCAATCATCAGTTTTTTGTTGTGACACATTAGTTGTTCATTGATTGCTTTCTAACATGTGCCTTGACCATGGGCCTTCAGCAGACTGAGTAACCCCTTGCTTGAGCCAGTGACCTTGGGCCCAAGCTGGTGACCTTTGCTCAAACCAGATGAGCCCACACTCAATCTGGTGACCTCAGTGTCTTGAACTTGGGTCCTCCACATCCCAGTCTGATGCTCTATCTACTGCACCACTGTGAAATCATTTTTTCAATTAGTTGTTCTATTTAGTTGTGTACAACTTGGTTACTTCTTTTAGATGCTGAGACCTATGACAAAACCCACAACCATGCACTGAGCCATCTGGTCAGGGTACCATAGGTTATTTTAAATTATTATCTTTTAGTTGAGGAAATTATTTTAGAATTCTAATTGCAGTGTATGTTACAGGTTATTTACAATAGTTTTTTAGCCTGACCATGTGGTTGTGCAGTGGATAAAGTGTCAGACTGGGATGGAGAGGATCCAGGTTCAAGACCTCGAGGTCTCCCATTTGAGCACAGGCTCATCTGGTTTGAGCAAAAGCTCACCAGCTGGGACCCAAGGTCGCTGGCTCAAGCAGGGGGTACTCAGTTTGCTGAAGACCCACAGTCAAGGCACATATGAGAGAGCAATCAATGAACTAAGGTGTCACAAAAAAAACTGATGATTGATGCTTCTCATCTCTCTCCATTCCTGTCTGTCTGTCCCTATCTATCCCTCTCACTGACTCTCACTGTCTCTTTAAAAATAATAAATAAATAAATAAATAAATAAAAATAGAGGGAAAATAAAAATAAATGTTAACCATATTAAAAAAATAATAATAAAGTGGTATTTTATAAGTGTTAGTATAAGGACTTCCTGGTTTATCAGTTATTAATAATTTCAAGGTCAACTGTCATGAAGGTAGAAAACAGGTTATATAATTTCAAATCTTTGAAGTTTGTTGTCACTTGCTTTATGTTGCATATGGTTCCTTTTAAATGTGTCCTCAATGTGAGTCTCTGCTGTTATGTTGTGTGCACCTTGAGAACAACACCTTGGTGGTGGTCAGGAGGAACAGGGGTGGGTACAGTGCATTATCTGTCAGTGGTTATATTGCAGGAATCAAAGGACAAAAATGCCCAGACAACTTGATGAAGAAGGTAGGATTTATTTAGCTGGTGAAGCAATGTGACCCCCAAAGAGGCAACCAAACATGTGCTCCCCAAAGTTAGATTTCTTACATCTTATATACCTTTTATAGAATATAGGGTTTTCATGCAATGGGTTTGTGATTCCTTTATCTAGTACAGGGGTCCCCAAACTACAGCCTGTGAACTGCATGCGGCCCCCTGAGGCCATTTATCTGGCCCCCGCTGCACTTCTGGAAGAAGCACCTCTTTCATTGGTGGTCATTGAGAGGAGCACATTGAACATCTCATTAGCCAAAAGCAAACCCATAGTTCCCATTGAAATACTGGTCAGTTTGTTGATTTAAATTTACTTGTTCTTTATTTTAAATATTGTGTTTGTTCCTGTTTTGTTTTTTTACTTTAAAATAAGACATGTGCAGTGTGCATAGAAATTTTTTCATAGTTTTTTTTATAGTCTGGCCCTCCAACGGTCTGAGGGACAGTGAACTGGCCCCCTGTTTAAAAAGTTTGGGGACCCCTGGTCTAGTATATGTCACTCCCATGACCCCAGGATGGGAGGGTGAATTTAGGTGAAATTAGAGGTTAAGTGTTGGATTTTTAAATTAAGGTATGTAAACATTGTTTTTAAACAGCTTTTGAGAAAAGTGAAGGGGTTTTCAGATAAGTTCTATCTTTTTTGCTCTGTGAAGCAAGTGCCTCCAGGCACCCTTTCAGAGAACTATAGGAAGTTGTTAATCTAGAACTGGCTGACTCAGTTACCCCTGCAGGCTTCCTTCCTTTGCATTTTTCCTTCTTCTCAAGGAAGAGGGTGCCTGCTCCTCCTTCCTCAGTTGATCCACTTACCTGCTTATGTTAAGTAAGTTTTTTTTTTAATCTCTCTGTGGATTTTCTTTTTTTGTGGTAATCTATTGGTTCTGAAAGAGGTATTCTGTATCCCTAAATGAGAGAGTTGGATGAAACCCATGGTTATGCCCTAGCCTGGTAGCTCAGTTAGTTAGAGCGTCATTCTGATACAAGGTCGTAGGCTCAAACCTGTCAGGGGACATCTCAGAATTAATGAATGCATGAGAACATTAGTACTGTCATATTTGGAGTTTAGCAGTTCTAAAAGATGTGAGTGCCATACTATAGTAGTCTGAATTTGCCATTTTCTAATGATATATCAGGCAGAGCTTATTTTTATTAGGTACTTGGTCCTATCAAAATAAGAAACATGAAAACTGGGAGGTTTCAAAGAGTTTATCTGAGCCAAAATGACTCCAAATATTTGGAATGAATATCTCCAATCCTGCAGATTGACAGTGTAGCAATTTCTATTTCAATTATTTATTTAAATTTAATTTTAGAGAATGGAGAGAGAGCGGGAGGGAGAGAGAGAGAGAGAGAGAGAGAGAGAGAGATGGAGAAGAAACATCAACTTCCATATATGCCTTGATCAGGCAATTCCAGTTTTTTCTTTATTTTATTAATTTTAAAGTGTGGAGACAGGGAAGCAATTTTTTTGTGAAAGACAGAGAGAGGGAAAGATAGTAACAGAAAGGGAGAGAGATGATAATCATTAATTCTTTGTTGGGGCACGTTAGTTGTTTATTGATTGCTCTCTCATATGTGTCTTGACCAGGAGGCTCTAGCAGAGTGAGTGACCCCTTACTCAAGGCAGCAACCTTGAGCTTCAAGCCTGCAACCCTGCACTCAAGCTGGTGAACCTGTGCTCAAGCCAGTGACCTTGGGGTTTTGAACATGGTTCCTCTGCATCCCAGTCCAATGCTCTATGAACTGCACCACTGACTGGTCAGGCACCATTTCCATTTTATAGATTAAAAAACAGGCACAGAGAAGTTGAGAATTTTGCCTTAGGTTGCACAGCTTGTGAGGGCAAAGCTGAGATTCAAACCCACTATGAAATTATCTGGAGTCCATGTGGTGTACACCATGATACTCACCCTTAAAGGGCAGTGAGGAGAGAGTGAGGGAGACCAGGTGCCCAGACTGAGCCAGGCACACAGACATGCACACAAACATGTTTCTCCCTGGATTTCGGCTCTGATTCTAGAGAAGTCAGAGGAAACCAGGACAGGAGCCAAGAGGGTAAAGGGTCAGTAGACTTGTTCTGAAGTCCCCTCAGAGCTGGGGTATGACCTATGTCACAGCTGTAGCTGCAAATATGCAACTTAATGCTAATGACTCACTCACCCTCTTTGCAAACTGAGAGCTTCTCCCCTGACTGTCATCTGGTGTCCATGGAGAACTAACTTTCATGTGAAGCCTAACTCACACTCCCTGCAAACATAGGGCTTCTCCCCTGAGTGTGTTGTCTGGTGTGTTTTGACTTCAATGAAAAGCCTTGATCACACTCCCTGCAAACATAGGGCTTCTCTCATGAGTATGTCACTGGTGTGTGAGGAACATTGACTTCTATGTAAAGCCTTGCTCACACTCCCTGCAAACATAGAGCTTCTCCCCAGAGAGTGTCCTTTTGTGTCTGAGGAAAGTTTACTTCTTTTTTCTTTTTTACAGGGACAGAGAGTCAGATAGAGGGATAGATAGAGACAGACAGGGACAAAGAGGGATGAGAAGCATCAATCATCAGTTTTTTCTTGTTCATTGATTGCTTTCTCATATGTGCCTTGACCGTGGGCCTTCAGCAGGCAAGTAACCCCTTACTTGAGCCAGCGACATTTGGTCCAAGCTGGTGAGCTTTTTGCTCAAGCCAAATGAGCCTTCTTCCCAGTCCCACACTATATGCACTGCACTCCTGCCTGGTCAAGTGAGAGTTGACTTCTGTGTAAAGCCTTGCTCACATTCCCTGCAAACATAGGGCTTCTCCCCTGAGTGTGTCCTTTGGTGTCTGAGGAGATATGACTTCCATGTGAAGCCTTGCTCACGCTCCCTGCAAACATAGGGCTTCTCTCTTGAGTGTGTCCTCTGGTGTCTGAGGAGAGTTGACTTCAGTGAAAAGCCTCGCTTACACTCCCTGCAAACATAGGGCTTCTCCCCTGAGTGTGTCCTCTGATGTATTAGGAGATTTGATTTCTGTATGAAGCCTCACTCACACTCCCTGCAAACATAGGGCTTCTCCCCTGAGTATGTCCTCTGATGTATTAGGAGATTTGATTTCTGTATGAAGTCTCACTCACACTCCCTGCAAACATAGGGCTTCTCCCCTGAGTGTGTCCTTTGGTGTCTGAGGAGAGCTGACTTCTTTCTGTGAAAAGCCTCGCTCACACTCCCTGCAAACATAGGGCTTCTCTCTTGAATGTGTCCTCTGGTGTCTGAGGAGAGTTGACTTCAGTGAAAAGCCTTGCTTACACTCCCTGCAAACATAGGGCTTCCCCCCTGAGTGTGTCCTCTGCTGTCTGAGGAGATGTGACCCATCATCAAAGCCTTGCCCAAACTCTCTATACTTGACAGGTACAATTCTCAAAATTCCTACTCTCATAGACAGTTTTTGTGTGTCCATTGAATTCACTTTCTGGCCTCTGATGGGTGCTTCCTGCTGCATTCTCTCTTGCTCACTAGAGCTTCCCAAGTGTCCTTTGGGAGTTTAAAAAAAGGCCCTTGAAATCCTCTTTGGACTGGTCCTTTTAAGCAAATGTTTGGATTTTCCTTTGTCCTTTTGACTTCAGCTTTGTCATCCCAGCTGTGTGTATCAGTATAGTGCTGCTGCTGATTTGGATCCTCTGGGCAGGGATCCTCTGATTGGAGGTGTTTTCTTGTAAATGTGCCTGGGAAAATTTGAGAGGGGTGATTGCATCCCACATGTTGACTGAGGAATTTCTGACTGGAGAATGCCAGAGAGCAGGAGGGACATGGGTGTATCTCTGGCTGTAGTTCTACTGAAAGAGAAAATTTTGGTGAGGACAGATGTTGACAAGGCTGCCTGAGTCATATGTTTTGTTTTCTATTAAGACCTGTCCCATCAATCATTCTTATGGGGTTGACAGTGTAATCTCTGTCTCTCATAAAATGTTTTTTTACAGTCTGTTTTCTCATTTCATTTTTATGTACTGTATCTTCCTTAGAAATTGAGAAAGATCATATCAAGTGTCCTTTGTACGCATTACAAATGAGGGACTTTCAAGATGCATCAGGGGCTGTTTCAACCCCTGTATGGGTGGAACAATGCTGACCTATCCTATATACATGTAGCTTTTAAAACAGTTATTTAGAAAGACCACTGGCCCCAACTAGAATTTGCTTTCCTCATACTTTTCAACAAATGATAAACTGAAAATATGCCCTTCCTCAAACCTCACATCAAATATTCATACTTGATTTTATTCAGTGTCAGCCCATTTCATGTACAATGTGAAGTCTTGTTTCAAAATATTTCCTCAATCATATTTTTTAAAAATTGATTGATTTTTGAGAGGCAAAGAGAGGAGGAGGAGGATGGAGAGGAAGAATAGAAAGAGGAAGAGAAGAGAAAAGAAGAAGAAGAAGAAGAAGAAGAAGAAGAAGAAGAAGAAGAAGAAGAAAAAGAAGAAAAAAGAAGAAAGAAGAAGAAGAAGAAGAAGAAGAAGAAGAAGAAGAAGAAGAAAGAAGAAGAAGAAGAAGAAGAAGAAGAAGAAGAAGAAGAAGAAGAAGGAAGAAGAAGAAGAAAAAAAAGAAAAAGAAAGAAGAAGAAAAAGAAGAAGAAGAGAGATAGAGAGAGAGAGTAAGAGAGAGGCATTTATTTATTTTTCTACATAGGCATGCAGTCACTGGTCTTTTCTTGTATGTGCCCTGACCCGGGCTCAACCTTGGTATTACAGTTTTGTGCTTAAGTGACTGAGCTAACCAGCCAGATCCCCCAACCATACTTCTTACATACTTGACTCCTACTTCTATTCCTTTGCAGCTAATCCATAATCTCTCACTTGGAGATGAAGTCATCTCTGAGAGGATTTCTCACTGAAGTGTATTTTTCCAAAATTAACAAAGAAAATCTTAGAGAATAAGCCACCCTGTGGTCTAGAACAGCACCACCATCCCACCTCACTCAGGAAGGTCCCATGCATCTCAGTGTGGATCCCAGCATGCATTTCCAGGCTGCTGCACATCTCTCCGACCTCTGCTCTTACCCTGTATGCTAGACAGCGGTGGCCTTTAGAAAACAGGCCCTGGCCAGTTTTCCCAGTGAATAGAGTGTTGGCCTGGTATGTGGATGTCCCTGGTTTGATTTCCAGTCAGAAAACACATGGAAATTGATGATCTGCTTATCTTTCCCTCCCTCTCCCTCTGCTCTCTCTCTTTTCCTCCCACAGCCAGTGGCTCAGTTGGTTTGATCATCAGCTTAATAGCTCAGTTTGCTCAAGTGTTGACCTCAGGTGTTGAGGATAGCTCAGCTAGTCTGAGCATGGACCTCAGACTGGGGTTGCTGGGTAGGTCTTGGTTGGGCATATGAAAAAATCTGTCTCTCTCCCCTCCTCTCACTTAAAAAAATTAAATAAAAAATAAAAAATATAAATATATTTTCTAAGAATAAAAGGCATATGAAATGAATCCTTTAAATCTGAAGCATCTGATTAAAAATCTTACTAATTTTACAGTGTACCATGACAATATCTAAGGTAAATTCTCTCTTCATTTTCATTTTGAAGAATGTTGTGCCCACATCTAGCTGCTGAGAGCTCTCTCTTCCACTTGCTGCAGTCCTTGATGCCCAGCTTCTGGCCAAACTTGTCACCATACCAGACTAACAGCTCACAGTCTGGCTTGATGACCCGGCAGGTTCAATAGAAAATCTGCCTGCAATACTGAAAGGCCACAAGGTTCTGCTCTTCATCATCCCGGGCACAGTTCACATACCTGGGATTGAGGCAGGTGAAAGAAAAGAAACCCAAAGATGATGAGCTCCTACTGCCTCTCAGATCCATGTCCAGCTCTGCACCTGACACTCGGGCTCTGATGTCACCCACTCCCACAGTGCTCCTGGAGAACCTTTTGTTCAAAGTCTCAGCCTGTCACAATGTCAAATGACTTTCTATCTCCAGGTCCTACTTACAATGCTCATCCTGCCTAATACCATTTTCCAAAGCCAATTCCAGATGTAATCTCCACCCTGATTGGCCATAAAACCCACTAACCTCTAGCTTTTTCAAACTAACTCAGGTTCTGTTTTATATCACAGAACTTGCTACTTGATGTTGGACTCTGTTTAGATTAGTTCACATCATTCAATATTCAGCCCAAGTCCATTTTTTTTCTTTTTAAATTTTTTTTACAAGGACACAGAGAGAGAGAGAGTCAAAGAGAGGGATAGATAGGAACAAACAGACTGGAACGAAGAAAGATGAGAAGCATCAATCATCAGTTTTTCATTGCGCCACCTTAGTTGTTCATTGATTGCATTCTCATATGTGCCTTGACTGCAGGCCTTCAGCATACTGAGTAAACTCTTGCGTGAGCCAGCGACATTGGGTCCAATCTGGTAAGCTTTTTGCTCAAGCCAGATGAGCCTGCACTCAAGCTGGCTACCTTGGGGTCTCAAACCTGGGTCTGTGGCATCCCGGTCTGATGCTCTATCCACTGTGCCACTGCCTGGTCAGGTGAAGTACATCTTTTCTTGAGAGGCCTTTCTCTATTCTCACATTTTATTTAGGTAGCATTTGATGCCTCACCCAGGTTTCCATAAAAACCAGGAGGTCTCCCCCTGCCCACTGAAGTGAGAAGCAGGAAGGCAGACAGATTTTCACATGCACCTGACTGGGATTTACCTGGCATGCCCACCAAGGGGCGATGCTCAGCCCATCTGGGATGTTGCTCCATTCCAGCACCTGAGGCAGAGGCCATGGAGCCATACTCAGTGCCAGGGATAACTCTGCTCCAGTGGAGCCTTGGCTGTGGGAGGAAAGAGAGAGATAAAGATAAAGGAGAGGGGGAAAAACAGAGAAGCAGAGGAGTGCTTTTCTGTGCCCTGGGTGGGAATTAAACCCTGGACTTCCATGGCTGGGACAGTGCTCTACAGCTGAGCCAACCGAACAGGACTTGGAGGTCTCTTTGTCTTAGCAAATTTATAAAGAACAATAATAGCTTATTCACATTCTGTAGTCTCTGATAAAAGAGCCCCTCAGGAAAGTGGCCAATGATCATTGCTCTGTGGGGTTCAGAACTCAGCTCTAGTTAGAATTGAGGCTGGGATAATTTGCTGCCCTCTCAGGTGTAGGCTATACTTGGATTTGGTATCTTGGCACTCTGCACTTCTCAAAAAATAGAAAAATTATAGTTAAACATTTCTAAAATGTATTGTTTCACCATGTCTGCAATTAGTTCTTTATAAGAAGATAAGTTATATAATCTGTTTAAGTAATGAATACCTTCCTCTAACATGGAATATATATTATAGTTAGGGCTTGCTTAAATAATGTTCATTAGATCAATTAAAGTGTAATTCAGGCCCTCAAAATTTTTTTCAGTGCCTAAATTTTGTCTAGCATAGATATTTATATTTTGAGGACATATGCTATATTTTTATCTTCCTTTTTCCTCTATATACTTTTTGCTTTAAAACAGCACTGAATGGAGAAAAAAGAGGAACAGAGGGTTGAGGCAGACCACTGAGGGAGGCATGATGAGAAGAAAAAATGTATGGGCCTGAGAGGGATGAGTGTTTTCATGACTCCCAGAAACTTCTTGGCCTTACCTCATCCAGTTGGCCAAGGATTCATCCTTCCCATCCACATACTTATGGCAGTTTCTCCCTTTGGAGATTTGCATTTCTGGAAAAAAATAAAGAATTTTTTTTGGATGGTGAGTTAATAAAATTATTTTACTCTACTGTCAACGAAGCTCTTTCAGCTTTCATGCATTGCCACTAGTGACCACATATTTTTCTTATTCATCATATCTGCGTTGACCTGTCATCTCAAGGCTGGGAGGAGGCATTCTTTTGTGTCTGTACCACTTTGCTCCCACTTAACCTGTGATTCTCAACAGGAGCTGGTCCACGGTCTGCAAAGTCCACTCAGTACCCAGAGCTAACCATATTGTCTCCATCCATGTCCTAGCATGTGGAATGGCAGGTCCCACCAAGCCATGGGAGGGATGTGGGAATCCACAAGACAGAGGAAGAGGTAAATACTTCTCACCTGCCAGGAGTATTCGTTGTTGCCTGCCTCTTCATCTTCTGTGATCTGGCCCTCATAAGGACCAAAGTGCAGACCCACTGGCAGAGCAGATGCCTCATTCCACACTCCAAGCCCAGCCTCAGGGATCTCCGATGGTCTGATTCTTAACCCAGGGGCCAGAGTTAGGGCTGCGTGGTTTGGATGCTCCTCATCCACTGCACTGTCTTTTACAAATGTAGGGGGCCCATGCACATCACAACTGTCAATGAAGAAGTTCTGACAATTCTCACAATCTGAGGATGAGAGCAACAGATTAGGGAAGGTGTAGTGCATGTTCCTAGACATATAGAGCTTCAGAGAGAGCCCAGGCACTCACAACATTGCTACTCAATTCTGTAATGTGGGTCACATTCAGATGTTTATACACCAGGCTGACTCTTTATCCACTGAGCCACTGGCCAGGGCCACAATGTTTTTTAATATGAGTATTGGTTTATTCAAGTATAGGGATCAATTTAATTAAAGATGTCTTGTTAGTTATCCAAAAATAACACTTCAACTTCCTTTGTATAGTCTTTTGTTTATTTTATTCATTTTTTTTAGAGAGGAGAGAGAGAGAGAGAGAGAGGAGAGAGAGACAGGGGGGAGGAGCTGGAAGCATCAACTCCCATATGTGCCTTGACCAGGCAAGCCCAGGGTTTCGAACCGGCGACCTCAGCATTTCCAGGTCGACGCTTTTATCCACTGCGCCACTACAGGTCAGGCCCTTTGTATAGTCTTTGAAACAAGAAGGCATTTTTCATTGCAAAAAATTTAGAATTCATCTTCACAACTCTTTAAAGTATTTGGAATATCACACATGCATAAATGAAGAAGCCAACTCGCAAGAGATTCAAACTTTTATTTGGGCAATATCTTATTCTAAGGTGACTGCTTTTTATAAATTTTATGACTCTTTACTTTGTTTGAAAATTTTCTTAACTTCTCAATTATATTTTTATTGGTTGTTGTTGTAATACAGGGTAACAGTGTATCATTATAACATTTGGAAGAGCTGGGATGATGTATAGTTTTAAAGAGTAGAATAAATATGATCATACAATAATTCTATATTTGGAAATAAAATTTAAGAACCATTATTTGGAAAATAAAGAGTTTCTATTGTTTGTATAATATCAGCTATAGAAAAGAATGCATGACAAAGTTTTTTGGATGGTATGTGGCTAAAAAAGGCCTAGAAATACTCATGTAATTGGGACTGTGAGGGCTATGGAATAGAGTGTTAGGTCTGAATTTCAGCTCCACAGAGTAATAGCTGTATGATTGGGTAATAAATTTTAATTTATGAGCCTCAGTTTCCCCAGTGGCAAAATTGAGAGAGTAATGATTATTATTTTATAGGTTTTACATGAGGATTTATCAAGTAATAGATAGATATCCTAGAACAGTGTCTGGTCCATAGAAGGTATTCAGAAATAAACTTTTTTTTATTATAATTTCTTTTTAATGGGGCAACATCAATAAATCAGGATACATATATTCAAAGATAACATGTCCAGGTTATCTTGTCATTCAATTATGTTGCATACCCATCACCCAAAGTCAGATTGTCCTCTGTCACCTTCTATCTGGTATTCTTTGTGCCCCTCCCCATCCCCCTTTTCCTCTCCCTCTCTCCCCTCCCCTTATAACCACCACACTCTTATCAATGTCTCTTAGTCTCACTTTTATGTCCCACCTATGTATGGAATAATGCAGTTCCTGGTTTTTTCTGATTTACTTATTTCATTTCATACAATGTTATCAAGATCAAAGGCCTAATTAATCCAAAATATACAAAGAACTCATAAAACTCAACAACAAACAAACAAACAATCCAATAAAAAAATGGGAAGAGGACATGAACAGACACTTCTCCCAGGAAGAAATACAAATGGCCAACAGATATACAAAAAGATGCTCATCTTCTTTAGTTATTAGAGAAATGCAAATCAAACTGCAATGAGATACCACCTCACACCTGTTAGATTAGCTATTATTAACAAGACAGGGAATAGCAAATCTTGGAGAGGCTGTAGAGAAAAAGGAACCCTCATCCACTGTTGGTGGGAATGTAAAGTAGTACAACCATTATGGAAGAAAGTATGGTGGTTCCTCAAAAAACTGAAAATAGAACTACCTTATTATCCAGCAATCCATCTACTGGGTATATACCCCAAAAACTCAGAAACATTGATATGAAATAAAATTTCCATTTAAAAAAGGAATTTATTCAAATAACTGTACAGTTGCTTTGACTTGTCACATCTGGTTTGTAGCCCATCTGACACAGGCTGATTAAAATAAAGGTGATTTTAAAAAAGGGAGTCATTGCAACGCTTTTCCTTTTTGACTTGAGAATTGGGAGAGGGAAGTGTTTCATTTTGCTTCATTTGTACGGGGATGGCTTCTCTCCCTGCCAACTTCTCAGTGTGTGGAGAGGAAATGCCCAGTGTTGGGCCAGGTCCCCGCAATGAGGGACCAGTAAAGAATAGCTCTCAGGGAGTGCCTCTCCTGTTCCAGCCTCTGGAGGGCATGTCTGCCTCCTCTCAGTGTGGGGACTGGAGGTTGGCTGGCCCATAATCCCCTGCTCTCATGATAGCTTTACCTCAGGCAGTACCAATCGATCACAAAGAATTGGCTTCACCAATGGACAGAGTCGGTGGTTCCCTCTGGGAACTATTTGCTAGATGACTGACAGGCTTCCTTACTTGAATATAATATTATCAGAAACATTTCTTTTAGACCTTTACTTTCTTGTTCAAAATGATGGGGTGGGAACTGTAGATCGGGTCGCTGCACCCCTGCTTCTGTCTTTCTCATGTGCCTGTGTATTGCGCAGGCTGGTGAACTGTGAACTTTCTTTCTTAGACTTCCTTGCAGTAGGGATTTAGGAATGATCTGGGTTCCACCGATGGGGTGAACTTTAAAGGAAACAAATTCGGAAATCAGTTTGGAAGGGAGAATGGTGGTGTGGGTGGAGGCATCTGTTCTACTCATGAGGGTCCAGCAGGCATGACATT
>NW_027095613.1:0-30209 GCF_036850765.1 Saccopteryx bilineata | reverse complement strand
TATTTGGGAATCACCTTGACAATTCTCTTAAGTCATTTTTCCATTCCAATTCTGCCGTGAGCAGCATGAAAGTGAAGACCTAAATGGAGGTGACGAAGTATCAATGAAAACATGGAGACATAGATAGAGTTTGGGTCAGGTGAGACACTGTGCTTGGATAGAGACACAATGATACTGAGCCTGGAGAACCCATCACTTGCCAGGTCACTCAAGGCCAAGCAGGGCCCTTCCTCTGCTCTCAGCTGCATGTAGATTGGACACATTCAGAGGCAGTGGCTCTCTACTCTCTACACAATTTTCTTTTTATTTTGTATTATTCTAAAATGAGAAGCTGGGAGGCAGAGAGACAGACTTGCGCATGCACCCAACTGGGATCCACCCGGCATGCCCACTAAGGGGCGATGCTCTGCCCATCTCAGGTGTTGCTCCGTTGCACCCTGAGCCATTCTAGTGCTTGAGTTAGAGGGCATGGAGCCATCCTCAGCACCCAGGACAACTTGCTCCAATGCAGCCTTGGCTGTGGGAGGGGAAGAGAGAGACAGAGAGAAAGAAGAGGGGGAGGGATGAGAAGCAGATGTGTTCTTCTCCTGTGTGCCCTGTCAGAGAATCAAACCCGGGACTTCCACACACCAGGCTGTTTCTACCACTGACCAAACCGGCCAGGGCTCTACACAATTTTCTGATTAACTCCAAATACTACATCATTACATGCTTTTCAAACTGGAATATGCACAGCCCAGGCCTGGGCCAGCCTGCTACAAAACAGCACAATATCTGTGCACAGCTTCCTGGAGCATCAGGCTTCCTATCAGATTTGGACGAAACAAGTTCAGTAAGTAACAAGAATCCACTTCCCTCCCTCCACAAACATGCGAGATAAGATAGAGAAGAGCGGGGGAGGGAAGGACTCCCAGAGATACAGTCCAGTCTCCGAAGTATCACCAGGTGGGCTGGATGGGCCGACCCTCAGCAAGGGTGGTAGCCTCAGTTCTTTTTCCCAGACAAACCTGGCAGCTCTAAGAGCTTAATGGTTGTTTTGGAATGAATAGCTTTTGAGGTCCACGGAGGTGGCAGCCAACCTCTTCATCTGAACCTTATTGAGGGAACATCCTGTAGTTTGCAAACTGCCATCCTTTACAAAACCAAGTCCTCTGTCCTGGTCATGCCATGCAAACAGGACGTGTGCTTCTTGCACAACTCTCACCACTGCTGCTTGTGTCCAGCACCTGGCTGGTCTGCTGGGATTCTCTAGAAATCGTGGTCTTCCTGCTCTATATAACATGCCGGAAGTGTGGCTTCTCCACGCATCCTTGACCCTTAAATGGTGAATACTGACCCCATGGCTGAGTGATACCTGCAGGTCAGTAGTTCAGAGCATCGGAATTGCCTGGTCCACACATTGGCTTTTCTACATAAGAACCAGAGAGCTTCGGCAACTGAAGATCATCATCTCAGCGTCTCCATCTGATGGGCTGGAGAAATAAAAAGAACTCCAGGTGAAGCTAGTGTGTGTGTTGTATGAGTTAATGTAAGAAAGTGTGCAGCTGTGATGGAATTTGAAGATGCCTTGCTCATCCTAGATTCGCACCTGTGACATGGTTTCCACCGCCCTCTGCCTGTTTCAGGTCCCTGGCTCTCACAAACTGGGTTGCATGCGCATGTGCAGTACACGTCCCTTCGGCTGGCCTTGGGGCTGGGCCCACTACAGACCACCTGTTTGGCCTCCAGGGAAGAAGGAGCCCACCCCATCCCCCAAATCGCTCTCAGGCAGCAGCTGCAAATGGGAGACAGCCTACAGTGGGACCTGGGGCTTCTTCAGAACCAGGGCTCATGAGTCTCTCCTGTGTGGACACAGCTGCTGTCCCTCCAGTCCCTTCCTGAAAGGCAGCCAGGTTTCCTCTGTACTAACCCTCAGGGGCAGTAAGGACCTGGGTGGGTTCGGGGTCGCACTGGGATAGATACAGTGTCCACCCGAGAGACTGCGCTCAGGGCTGTGCCTCCCCGTCCCCGACCAGCTCCGCCCAGATCCCTGGCTGCCCGCGCCTGCGCACTTCTCACCGTTACCGCAGCTTGCGGAGCTGAGCCCGGCCCTCAAACCTCTAGCAGGGGTCTCAAACTCGCGGCCCGCCCACCAATTTTGTGCGGCCGGCAGACTAATCAAACTTAGTGGATTAGTCTGCGGGCCAGTCTGCGGGCTGCACAAAATTGGTGGGCGGGCCGCATGCGGCCCGCGGGCCCGAGTTTGAGACCCCTGCTAGTCTAGAGTCTCCTGGTCAAAGGGAGCCAACGACCCCACGTGGCTCCAAGGCAGCATCTGCAAATGAGCATCAGTGTGTCACCATGAGGATGTGTGGCCTTACAGGCTCCCAGGTCCTCCAGTGGAGGACTCCCTGCCCGTGTCTCTCTCCCACCTGAAAAGCAGTTCGTTCTCCTCTACTTTCCTGTGGACAGATGCGCATTGGGTAGTTTAGGTCTGTGCATGAGGAGCTGCCTGGTCCATAAGACTCTGCTCCCGTATCCAACCGCCCCTGCTGTCTGGCTTCTCCAACGTCTGCGGCTTCTAGAGCCCTGGCTGCGGGAAACGGTACCAAACGCGCATGCGCTATAGGAACCCTTAATGGCTGAGGCACGTGGGCCTCAATGGGCGGAGCTGAGGGATCCAGACAACCCGCGGGGCGGCAAGGTGGGGAGAGCCCGTCCCCCTCAAATTGCTCCCGGGCTGCCACGGTCACTGGAAGGTGATCAGTCCCCATGTGGACTTGATACATGGTGAAACCCGAGGCTTTTCCAGCAACCAAGGCTCCCGATTTTCTCTTAGGGAAGGTTCTCAGGCCACCCTGCCTGGCATCTTCCCAGCGTTGCATGGAGGCTCCTCCAGCCCCGCATTTAATGAGAGTGGGTGTCATTCGGTAGGTTAAGCCTTGCAATTAAGCAGTTCACTTGTTTCCCCAACATCTCGAAACTCAGAACAAGGCTCTCCCGACCCCTTGTGTGTTTCCAGTCCTGTCTGTCCTAAGCTGTGCTGACCCTGCGTGAAGAGTGTGCACCTGTCAGAGGCCCCGGTAGCTGGAGGCCATGGAGCATGCGCTATGCCGCCACCACCACCTGCACCTCCTTTGTGTGCAGGGGTCTCGCCCCACCCTCCCCAGGTGTGTGCCCTCTGCAGACAGAAACCCAGACAGAGCCCAGTAATTCTGGAAACTCAGAGAAAATGCAAACTATGAGCCAACCTGGCAAAAATACACAAATTGACCAAGAAATCATTACATCGTAAGCAAAGAAATGAATTGCTTTTGGAAATTTATTGTGTACAAATAGAATTGTGGAATTTGAAACTAGGGAATTCATTACCAGTCAACTTCCATTCATCAATCAAGGATGGCTTTGTGACGATGAAGGGATTTCAGGCAACATGCAGATATCAGAAAGGTGAGCCTAAAGTGCACTTGTACAGGTGGGGTAAGTGGTCCACTGACCGTGGATGGCAAGTAGCTTTCTCTCACCACATCATCCAGGCTCCTAAGAGAAGTCACAGAGCACATGTCCCATGTCCTCTTCTCACTGAAGTCACAGGGTCACCATCACATGCAGATGGTGATAGCAAGTTTCTTATTCCCTGTAAACTTACAGCTCTCTACTACCTTTGGAATTTGGGGCTGCTTAGAAGATGAAGAAAAGGAAAAGATAAGGTGTCTGACAGGGCTATACCCCCCACCTCAGCTCTGATTCTGGCTTCTTCTCACAGCCCTGGTTATCATCTTGCCGTCTATACAGCCGCCTACATAGCTTTCAAACAAGCCGAGAAACTGGCCTTCAGCAAGAATACTTTGCAACTGAAACAGCTTTAGCTGAAATTGTCTAGATATGTAATGGACTCTTAAAAAAATCTGTTGAAGGGGCAGAGTGTGTGAACAGGAGTGGGGAGAAGGGTGGTGGGTGGGCTTACTAGATTCTGAGAACAAGTTGGTCTTTGGGGGACAGGACTCAGGTGTGCCAGCCCCTAGCAGAGTGCTCTTTTATTCACTGCCTCCCCTGTCCCCCACTTTCCCTCATCCTGCTTCTGGGACGCAGCTTGCAACAAGGCCACATCATGTGAAGAGCTGAAGATTCACTCTGAAGGCTCCGCTGTAGAAGCAGTTTGAATGTTTCTTCTGAGCTGATCTTTGTCAGGCAGAAAGGCCCATCTTGACATCTGCCTGAGCTACAGATAGTCCGTATAAAATGCTCACTAATTCTGCATACCCAGCAGTCACTAAAGCAGCAGAACTACCTCCTCCAGAGCTGGCACCCTTTGTGAAACCGGCACGTGGTTACTGCCCAGCTGCTGGGATCAAGGGCCCCAGACACCACAAGTTCTGTCTCCGTGCACACCTCCAATGTCACCTTGTCAGGTGCAAAGGATCAGAACAAAGCTGCATTACATTCTCTCTCAGAGGTGTTTCATAAATGATGAGTTAGTTTAGGAGTTTTCTGGTTGTTTTGCTTTGCTTGCCTGACCTATTTTGAAGGCAGCTTTCCTTCTAATGATGTCTCAGTTATTGCCACGCTTTCTTTACAGCTGCTGGTATTGCCTGGGTAGCTTTTTCTCTAAAAACAAAAACGAAAAGAAACCTGCAGAATCATTTCTCTCTTTTATGTTCTGCACCAGAAAACTGCCTGCCAGGAGGTCCTTGAGGTGTTGAGTGAACAGGCACGTGGCTGCTGCCTAGTGTCGGACCTGCGAGTTTAATGAGGTGCAGAGGCAGGAACCACTTCTAACCCTGAGATTCAGTCTGGAGCCTTCTGCTCCTGCTCCAGGTCCCTGTGAACCGAACAGACTCACCTCCGTGCTCCTAGCCCACTTCTGCCTATCCATTTCTGCCTGTGCTGGTGACTCTGCTGTCACTTCTGTCCCCATTTCCTGAGTTGAGAGGCTCGTTATGAGACCTGAGGTTTAAGGGAGCCCTCATAGTAAGTAACATCAACCCGTTCACGACAGAAACCATCCAAGAGAAGACGGTGGATGGAGAAGAATGCTGTTTGAGGTTTGCAGAGACCCAGAGGTGAATATGACTCACCAAGTACTTGGTTCCAGTCCTCAGACCAGCATGTGCGCACAGCCTGGAGAAGTTCCCTTATAACATTCAGTCTCCTCTTACTTGGTGATCTCACATCCAGGAAGGCCCTGCTGAAATCAACTGTGAGTAGAGAAACATGGTCATTGAGCTCATGGCTAAGGTCTTATCAGCTGTGCCCACCCACCCAGGGTCCCAGCAGAGTCCCAGTTTCCTGTGGTTCCACCTCTAAGACATAAACTCCTGAGGAATCCTTTCTTCTAACTGGGTCATTTTACTTCTTCATATGTTAATTAGGAACAATGTGTTTTAAACCACTACTCTAATATAGAAGTGAAGGAGGGGAGTACATTATCACTGTAAGTGAGAACACTGTATCCCTTAGAGCATGTGTGCTGTTAGACATGAGAACGTCATTCCAGGAGACATGCACAGAATGCTCAAGCTGGCACAGAGCTCTGAGCTAGAACAGTGAAAGCAAAAACCATAGAAAAATCATTTGAACTTTATCAAGTTTTAAATTGTGTGCTTTTTGAGAGACAATGTTAACAGAATGGCAACAGAGTCACAGACTGTTTGCAAATAACATATCTGAAAAAAAAACTGACATGTAAATCACCGCTGATCAAGTTATTTCAAAAGATGCTCCAGCAAAGATGATATACAGATGACAAGTAAGTGCATGGAAGAATTTTCAGCCTCAGAAGATCTCAGTGAAATGCAGATTGAAACCACAATGAAAAGGCACTGCATCTCTTGAGAATGGCTAAAGTTAACATAACCGACCATGCCAAGTGCAGACAAGGATGTGGCACAGTTAGATCCTAGTGTCCTTCTGGTTGGAGTGAAAATGACTAGATCACTTAAAGAATGGTTATATACTTTCTAAAACATTAAACATATACTTGTTAGCATGTCCCACTATTGTATATCACAAAAAAATGTACACATACTGTGTGTGCTTACAATGGGTCCCCCACAAATATTCACAGCACCTTTATTTATAATAACCAGTTACTGTAAATGACCCCCATGTATCTCAGTAGGCAATAGCTTAAATAAACTGTGCTATATCCACAGAGTGGGTACTATTAGCGACTAATGAGTTATGGATATATGATACAGTGTGGATTCAGTTTTTAAAATTCCAGATGAAATATAAGAACAAACATTGTATACTGTATGGTTTCAATTTTATATAATTCTGAAAGATGCAATTACATGCATGTGCAGAAAGGCAGAGCAACGCTTACCTGGGAAATGGTGAGAGGGGTAGAAAAGAAAAAGGAATTTCAAAGAATATAAATACACTTTTGAGGTTGGTAGATGTATTCATTATCTTGATATATTTGGAGATTCCACAGGTTTATATAAATGACAAAATTTATCGAATAGTTCACCATTGGTTGCCTGTCAAATAAACCTCCGTAAATTGTCATAAATATATCACAATTAAATATGAGAACAGAGAAAGTTCTTTGTAACCTGATCCCTTGCTGACTTGTCTAGTCAATTCATTGATCTGACACCACAATGGTCGGTCCATAACCTTTGCCTCCACACGGCTCAGTATTTAATGTGTCTGAGTATTTACACACTCTGCTACCTCTTCTAAGAAGTGGACCCATTTTCTGGAAATGTATGCTTTGTGTGCTGTGCAGTAAGACTCCACTGTGCAATGTCAGCCCTGATCACCAGTCTCCTCCATGTGGTCCCTGTTGAACTGGAAGCTCAAGGTTTGCTCCGGGAGCCCTCTGCACTCTCAAGTGCCTACAGCTCTGGCCACATTTTTTGGTGATCCTATTTTCCATCTCTTCCCTCTAGTCCTCCAGAAAGCCCATCATTGGAAAATATTGTTTATTTATATTAGTAACTTGAGGCATAGCAAGGGTTGCGCTCATGGATGTTTGAGGCTGGCAGTGACTAGGTTTTAGGACAGTGTACCCCAAATCATTTCTATCCACAGATGAAGTTTGAGCAGTGAGCAGCAGGGGGCGCTGTGGGTCCACCAGTGTCAGATGGTGGGTGCTTTGCACTATGTAACCAATCCCCCAAACTCCCCAGGGCCTTGTAGTCTGGGTTTGCTGATGGGGATTCTGTAGCTGTGTTCTCTCTGGGTGGGGCAGTCTCCTGCTCACTGATCTGTGTAAGGTCCCAGCAGCTGCTTCCTCCCTAGAATCTCCCAGGTGACAAATTCAGTTTCACCCTTCTGATCCTCTGTCTACTAAACTAAGCTAGGTCTTTGCTGGTTCTCTGGGTGAAAAGAAGCTTACCATTAGAGGAAACAAATAGTGTGAACAGCTCCTCCTCCAATGGGGAAGATAAAAGAGCCCTGCCCACCTCAGACCTATTCTGGGGGCACAGGGGGCTGTGACACCATGGCTGGGCGTCTCCTTCTCCTTATGCTCCTCTCCTACTGCACAGGTAGGGAGAGTCTGGAGGTGTCCAGGGTTGCCTACTAATCCTCTCTCAGCCTCATGTGCTTTAGATCCCTAAGGGGCTTACACTTTATGCCCATCCCAGAACCCATGAGTGTCTGTGTCTGCAGGTTCCCTGTCCCAGCCTGTGCTGACTCAGCCGCCCTCCCTCTCTGCATCTCCTGGAGCATCAGCCAGACTCACCTGCACCCTGAGCAGTGGTTTCAGTGTTGGCGACTATGGTATAAACTGGCTCCAGCAGAGGCCAGGGAGCCCTCCCCGGTACCTTCTGTGGTTCAATTCAGACTCAGATAAGATCCAGGGCCCTGGCAGCACCTGCCACTTCTCAGGATCCAAAGATGTCTTAGCCAATGCAGGGCTCCTGCTCATCTCTGGGCCCCAGCCTGAGGACGAGGCGGACTATTACTGTGAGACCTGGCACAGTGGTGCTCCTCACAGTGACACACACAGATGGGGAAGTCAGATATAAATGATAGCCTCCCCCGAGTCTTAGTTCACTACAAATGAACATTTTAAAATAATTTCTACATGTAAATTATTTAGGAAACTAACTCATGGTTTATGTGAGGTCTGTTCTCAATATTTTATTCCATGTTTCTGTATTCTCAGTATAACAGGATCAATACCAACAGTAAACAATTTATTAAGACAATTTTGCCTGTTAGCTATTTATAATAAAATTAGAGCATGAGGGACTGCTATGTTTCTTTTGAAATAAGAAAACAGCATTTGAAATTTTTTATTTTCACTGCTCAGGGACCAAACTCAGCAGGTGGATTGTCCCACACAGCCAGGACTTTTCCCTGTGAGAGGTCAGAGCAGTGACCTGCCCCTTCCTCCTAAGCGCCTGTCTGTGCACAGGCAGCAGAAGAGTTCTGAGTACCATGAACGAGGCACCAAGATGTGAGGTCCTGGGTGGCGACTCTGGCCCGGGAGGACTTCCAGCACAGAGCTGGGGCAACCTTTGCTGGGCACCTGAGCCTGCTGTTCAATCAGGAGAGAGGGGGTTACCAAGAGGGAAATTTGTTGCCTGAGCTCAAGAAATATTTTTGGGAGTCTTGATAGGGTGAGAATGCTCTACTGTTACTGGGACAATGTGCAGCCCGCTCCAGGGAAGGGGGTGAGGTGGATCCATGGATGAGAAACTCTTACAGCCGACAGCACCCAGGGCTGTGGAACTCCCAACAGGAATTTCCTGAACCCCGAAGCCTTGACTGTGTCCTGTCCTCACACCAAACTGAAGCTTCCCAACAATCCGGGGTGATGGTGGGCTGTGGGACATCAGGAGCAGGGACTTCCCAGTGTCTGTCACTCCTGTGAAGCTCTTGATGAGCATGGGTCTGAGGTCACCTTCTCTTGAGCATGGAGCAGCAAACAGAGTGAGCACCTAGCCAGAGCAAGGCCGTACCTGTGACCTAGGACAAAGGTGCCTGACAGTCAGGAGTCCAGCCCTCTTGTCTGGCTCCTGGTTGTGCACATGGCCTCACTGACCTCCTTTGACCTCTAGCCTGATGAGGAGACTATCACAGTCACCTAGATAAGGACAAACCCATGCACAAAGAACACCTGTGCTAAGGGAAACTGAAGTAATTATACCCCTCCTCTCCTCAAAGACCCATCATTTTCCATGTCATTGATGGTGACCAGTACCCACTGGTCGTAAGACAGCTTCTCCGATCACGTAGGCTGTTATACCACTTGGAATCATGTTCTTACCTTAATCTGTCTGTAATGGTCAATAAGTTTTTTTTTTTACTGGCCTTCCAACTCAAACAGAGTCACTTTGTACTCAGATACAAAATACCCCTCAGAGCTGCTGGGCAGGTGACAAGAAATGAACAAGTCTGGCATCTGTGACCTGGGAGACTCGGGGGCCCTCTCCCGCCTCCCTGCATGGCCCTGCTCCCGGCAGGGCTTGATGCCCGTCCCCTGCCCCCTCACCACTCAGGGAAGCTGCTTTCTCTGCTTCCTGGAGGTCACCCTCTGAGGACCCCTGATTTGCAGGTTCTGGGGGACCCTCCCTGTGAGGACATGGCTCTCAGACCTGTCACCTGCTCACTTCCTCCACTGTAACCACATGACCTGTCATACCTTTCCCTCTGTGGTTCTTTGTTTGGTGTGGTAATGAGTAAACATCTATGTTTGGACCTATAATTTATAAATCCAACCCCCATGAAAACCACCAAACTCTTAAAAAATGAACTTCATCAGGGCTAATGTGGATTAGGACACAGCAGGGAAGGAGCAGTTTTAGTTCAGAAATGAAGAAGTAAGTTCTGAAAAGAGATGAGATGTGCTTTTATGGTAATGTTGAGAAAAATTACAAAACTAGACAAAAAATCTTATATTTATCAAATACATATGAATGTGTGTGTGTGTGTGTGCGTGTGTGTGGCAAATGTGACTTTACATTTGTGAGTACAAGAAACATGGAGCTTAGACTTGTATTCTTATTTAATATTGTATTGTTTATCTGTAGTACAACTGTAAACATACCTTTGCCTACCCCTGTGTATATGCATTTCCAGGTTGAGTTCAAGCGTAAATGAGAACACACTAAATTAATTAACAACAAAAGACCTTTCTTCTCTGACTACATCATGTTCTCACGGCAAAGACACAGATAAAGACCCAGGACATGTGCAGTGAGGACGGGGAGCTGACGGGAGCCCTGACAACAACCCAGCTCCCACATCAATCCACTGCAAGGCTCACCCAGTAGAGTATCACCAGGTAGGAACCAACAGAGTTCTCCTCAGAACCTTAACCCAAGATCTTGTAATTAGGTAGTTACTTACCAGTAGTGAACCCAGGAACAAGATAGAAGTAAACTCAAAGCTCAAACAATCTTGTAATATCTAGTAACCTTGCACTTCTTTTGCTGCCTGGAGATGATCAGTGACCTATAAAAATGAATGTCTCAACACAAAACTACACTGAGGGGATCTATTGATTCTACTGCCCTTGGTAGTGGCATCAGAATGACCCAATTTCACAAAGCAGTGCCCTTCCAGGAGAGCTGGGTGGTGTGAAATGGGCTTTGGATGTGTGTTCTAGACCAGCAGGGGGCGCTGGTGGACTGTGTCTGAGAGCTCTGGGTTCAGAGCCAGGCCAAGTGGGAAAATTTTCTAAGGGCTTTTGCACACTTGGGCAGGCAGTGTCCTCACTGAAGTGTGACTTCCCTGCACCTGTGGACCCAGAAAGGCGCATGAACAGTTGGCTCTGACTCACACACTTACCTCATATCTCAGCCCCATCCCTTTATAGATTCAATTGTCCAGGCCTGATTTAGAGCTGAAAATAGATAGAAAATCACACAACACTTCAATTTTTCATTAAATACCTAATTATACTGAAAATGGAATTAAATATATATTGATACTAAAATGTAAAGCCTATTTTGAAAAGGTTGTTTAGATATCATCCAGAGAACTCAAGTGTGTACAATATAAAATTTAATATGAATATTACATAATTACATTATTAAACTACCACCACTTAAAGGAGTCTGTATTGTATTTATTAATTTGATATGAAGTGTTTTTGCAATCTGTATATTTTTACCAATTATCGAGGGGTGGTATATTATATTTTAATAAATATAAACAATCTTTATAATACAGCTCCAGTCCCAGCACTAGGGAACGCCTGCCCACTGAGCAGATCTGAGCAGTCTCATCACTGAGGACTATGTACACCTGGGAGTCAGCACCTGAGAATGTGCTCAACACAGTGTCATTGGGTATTATGAGTTTAAACAAGAGATGCCACTAGTCTCATTAGAATGGTTACCCTCAGTACACGGATGACAGCAAATGCTACCCAGGATGTGGGCAGCAGGAACTCTAACTCATGCTGCTGAGAGTGCAAAATAGCATGGCTGTTTTTTAAGACCCTATGTCAGTTTCTTACAAAGCTAAACACACTTTTACATGATACAATATAGACATCACATTGCTGGGTGTTTACTTATATTAGTTACTTATGTTCAAACAAGTATGAGAACAAAAAGTTGTAGCTTTTTTTCCCACTTTTGTTATACCTTAAAAAGCAACTGCTATGTCCTTCAGTAGGTGAATGAATTAGCAAACTCTTGTCCATTTATGCAATGGAATATGATTTTTAATATAAAGAATAATTTATAAGGCCACAGAAAAACACAGGAACCTAACATGCAGATTATTAAGTGAAATGAGTCAATCTGAGAAGACTGGAACCATGAGGGGGGCCCTATCAGGACCAGGATTGGGGCAGGAGCCCTGAGACCCAGCTGTCACCCAAGGTCACCATGCCTCCTACATTCACTGGAGAGCACACACGTTCCCTTAGTCTTCAGCTGTGGGTTCTCTCCCTGACTCTTGCAGGTTTCCTGTGTCATCCTTGGGCTCGGCCCTCCCCCTCCCCTAGTTCATCAGGAGTCTGGCTATGTATCTAAAAGCAGCCTAAGGAAAAGGAAGATTGCACAGCCTCCAGAAAGAGGAAGATTTGCATAGACTCCCCCCTCTGTGTCAGGGGGACATATAAGAAGTGTAAAGGCTCAGGCCTGGCTGTGGGTCAGGAAGCAGAGTCTGGGGCGTCTGCACCATGGATTGGGCTCCACTCCTCCTCGCCCTCCTGGCTCACTGTACAGGTGGAGCCTGAGGGAATTCTGGGAGGGCACCTGTTTGTCACCTGGGAGGATGACCTCTCCCCCCTCCCTGGGAAAGGGGTCTGTTCTGTCCTCCTGATCTCTGTGTTGCTCCCTCCTTGCAGGGTCCTGGGCCCAGTTTGTACTGACTCAGCACCGCAATGTGTCAGAGTCTCTCAGACAGAAGGTCACCATCTCCTGTAGCCGCAGCAGTGGCAGCATTGGGAGCAATTATGTGCACTGGTACCAGCTACGCCCGGGCAGTGCCCCCACAATCGTGATCTACCGTGATAACCAGAGACCCTCCGGGGTTCCGGATCGGTTCTCTGGGTCCATCGACAGCTCCTCCAACACCGCCTTCCTGACCATCTCTGGGCTGCAGCCCGAGGACGAGGCCGAATACTACTGTCAGTCTTATTATAGAAGCGGCAGCAGCTACTATCACACAGTGCTTCCAACTCGTGGGGAAGTGAGACCAAAACTCCCCAGAGCCTCCCCGTCCTGGGTCTGCCCTCACCGTCCGCACCACAGAGAGGAGTTTCTTTCTGTCTCTTACTTTAAAGTTTGTGTTGAGATTGTCTGTTTCTATGTCCTTCTGTTTTTATTTTTCCAGCTTACCCCTATGTCTTGATGATGATTGCCTATTTCCATTGCAATCATTTCATGGAGGTGATTTCGTTCAGTACCGAGTTCCTGAGTCTCTGCGCATCTGACATCGGAGACAGGGTCATCACCTGTGGAGAGGGTACACATGGGATATTTAGGAACATCCTTTGGGCTCCACATCTACATTGCTAGTAGTACCCTCTTCTCTAAGTAATGACCCATAAACACACCTTCAGACATTTCCAAATGTCCCCTGAGGGATCCTAATCACCACAGTCTCTAAATTACTGTGTTAAAAAGGCGTGTTTTCAGCCTTAGGACACCTTCAACATTCATTCCTGTTTAGGCCATTCAGCTGGACGTAGACTAGATGTGTCATCTCTCTGTGCTTCCGCATTTCCGGCTGTTAGACAGGACAGTTACACACACTCACATGAGGTCAGAGAGTGTGACCCAGTCACATGGAATCTCCTGCAGCCAGAGAGCAGAGTACAATATTTGGCCAAACTATGTGTGCAGTTCATATATTGAAATTTTATACAATGCACATGAAAATATAGCATATCTATCTTCATACATTATCTTTTGGTGTATTTATGCTTTTAAGAGTATTTTTTAAATGTGTCTATCAATTTTAGAGAGAAGAAGGAAGAAATACAGACAGACAGAAACACTGATCATTTCCTGTGTGTGCCCTGACCAGGGATCAAACACACGAACTTTGTGTAATGGGACGACACTCTAAGCACCTGAGCTATCCCTTCAGGGCTGGAGCATTTTTCAAGCATGGGACACAGGATGAATAAAGACATGATAGTTCTTGTACTCTTGGTGTTTGTTTTTTTCTGTGGGTCCGAAAAGAACAGGCATCTGTTTAAATTTACCCTCTTCTCCCATTTCTGTAAATGTCATGGATACACTTAGGCACAAAGACAATGCAAATCCCTCCTCTTCAGAAGTGTTTTCCAGGCCAGTGGTCCCCAACCTATTTTGGGCCACGGACTAGTTTAATGTCAGAAAATATTTTCATGGACTGGCCTTTAGGGTGGGACGGATAAATGTATCACATGACCGAGACAAGCGTCAAGAGTGAATCTTAGATGGATGTAACCTAGGGTAATCTGGTCATTTAAAAAAAATAAAACATTGTTCAGACTTAAATATAAATAAAACGGAAATAATGTAAGTTATTTATTCTTTCTCTGTGGACTGGTACCAAATGGCCCACGGACCGGTACTGGTCTGCGGCCCAGGGGTTGGGGACCACTGCCCTAGGCTGCCTCTTTCTCCTCATCACCCCTCACCATATATTATAAAGTTAATAACTGCCTTTCTTTTATATGTGACCACAGAGCTGAGAAATGAGAGATATGTGTATTCCAAACTGCCCTCTTGATGTTCCGCTTATCTGTCAGACCTCACCCTTACTGGCCTATCGCCCCTGAGACAGAGGAATTCCAAGAAGCTGACAAGCTGCCCCAAGGAGGGGCTCTGGACATACCAGGACTTTTGATTCAACACCCACATGCTCGAAATTCTTCTTGACCCCATATAATTTATACTGGTGCACTTCTCCCAGAGCAGTGCCCCGGCAGGTCTGTCTCCCCTAATAAAGTCTGCACACCTGGTTATAGAGTGCAGTCTCGTTCTTACAGTGACAATCACTGCCCCCCTGTCAGCAGGTCAGCACAGTGGGTGTAACAGGTCCACATGTGCAGGGCCAGTGGGAGCTGAACACCCCACACACACCCTGACCTATCGACCTACCACAGCTCAGCAGGAGGAAAGCTTGATTAAAGGAAGAGTAAATAAACATGGAGGTTTCTAATGTAATCTCCAAATGTCCAAGACCCAATAACTAATAGGACATTTCATATCTAGAACCAAATAAATAAAATAAAAATTTGACTAAGAAAATCTCTGAAACCAACACAGACATGCCCCAGATGATGAAATTATGAGACAAATGTTTTTAGGACACAATCATGAAATCCATTCAACAAGCAGCTACTAACATTCTTAGCAGAAAATGGAAAGAATCTCAAATAGAAAATAGAAGTAATAAAAAGAAGCCAAATAGAAATGTAGAACTAAAAAAATGCAATAAATGGTCACTGTAAAGACCAAGAAAAGATCAGAATGTTTAAAATAACAGGATGTAGCAAGGCACTAATAGAACAGGGAACTTAAGTGTATAGGCAGGTCCTGTCCCTGACCGTTAGGAATGCCATGACCAAGATTGTTCAAGATACTGACTCACTGACCGCACAATAACAGTATACGTGTTTAGGTTGTTCAAGATACTGACTCACTGACCATACAATAACAGTATACGTGTTTAGATTTGCAGAATTTTGAAAAATTCCATTCCATATTTGGGTTGTTATGCTACATAAGTATGAATTAGCCAATAGCTAACCTCCACATTTGCTTCTATGAACTGCTTGCTTGCTGAGCTTATAAAAAGACTTAGCTGTAAGCGCTAGGCGCGATTGCCATTGCAGCTCCTTGTGAGTATGGTGTCTCTGGACATCAGGGAATTCGCCCCTGTACAAGTTAAACTGGCCAATAAAGAAACATCTATACTCCTGAAAGTCTCCGACGTTTGTTCTCATACCCGGTGCATGCTACAGTCACTTTTCTAGATGCATCAATAATAAGCAATTTTTATTGATTTTATTTGTTTGCAATATGTTTATAGATTTATTGGTTGATTGTTGAAAAGAAAATTTGCTACCATTCTTACTGCAGTTCCCACCACCCTGAATAGTCTGTTTAGGACGTCACCAGGGGGGAGCTGTGGATCTTCTCTAAGTTGCAATGGCTAAAATGAACTCAAATATTTCTAACTGAATAGACCCTGTGCTCATGCACATGGCCTGAATTTGAGGGGACAGCAAGTGCTTCCTCTCGAGGAACAAAGGCAAAGCTTACAACCACCCCAGCCTCTTCCTAAGAGTAAAACTACAAACTGGGTCTAGGACCCAGAAATGGATGATGTTGTGGGCTTATACTTGCATAATGCCCCATTAGATCTACCCTTTACCCATGGGCCTGAGGAGATAAAGGGACACACCAGACAACATCAGCCAGATGAGGCCAAAAGATCTTGGAAAGTCTCCACCATACCTTTCCTCCATCTACCTTTCACTCTCTGCTCAGGTTCATGGACATTTCAGAGACCAGCCTTTGGAGGGATCTCTCTGCCTTCTTTCTTCATTCCTGACTGTGTCTCTTTCTAATTCAGAATGCAGTTAGCAGGCTGTATTGACTCAAAGGCCCTCTATGACCGTGTCCCCAGGAAGGACAGTTACTCTCACCTGTGGTTCCAGCACAGGAACAGTCACCAATGGTCACTATTCACACTGGTTTCAGCAGAAGTCTGGCCAAGCTCCCAAGAGATTGATTTATGATACAAGTAGGAACAATCTGGTACCCCCACCTGTTATAAAGTACTGTACCCCAGATTCTGAAAGGCACTGTACCTCACTCCATTGGGTTTACATAGAGACACCCAGTCCAGATGAATTTTGAAGAGTTTTATTGGAGGAGATTTGTTAAATATGCTGGCTGCATATGGCTGACATGGGGCAATTGCAGATCCAAATCTTGAGTGCCAAGTACATTTCAGAGGCTGGGTATATACGCCTTGACTACATACAGGTTGGGAGAGCATGACACAATCATTGATAAGATTAACATTTAACAAGATTTACATTGCATTTACAAGATTAACATTTGACAAGATTAACATTTGTCTAGGAGATTTACAGAAAACATTAAAACTTTCAAGGTCATACAATCAAAGACATTCACAAATCCTTTCAGTATCTATCTCTCCTCCTTTGCCTAGAGGTACATGTAATCTCAGGATTCCAGGAAGGGAGGGAGAGCTAAGATCAGGTAGGATGGTATGTGTATTTTGTCTCTTATTGAAAACAAAATGGAGTTCTTCAGACAACCTTAATCCTTTCAGAGAACTTAAAACCAAGTGACCCTAGTTGTCCTTGTAAGTCAGGAGACTTCTATATTCTTTTTCCTCAATTTCCAAAGAAAGGACAGGAAAGCCTGACCTTTTCCTTCTAGAATATTAATATTAATTTTGCAGCCTTTTGGTACCTTACAACATTCCCCACTGGTTTTATATCCTAAGTTAAATCTTTGACTTAATTTACTGAAAAATGTCAGGCTGTTGTGTAAGGATATTAACTTATAACATGCAACAGATATTTAACAGACAGCATTAATAGCAATACAGTTTACTAGAGAAACAAATATTGCCTGACCAAGTGGTAGCACAGTGGATAGAGCATCGAACTGTGATGCAGAGGACCCAGGTTCAAGACCCCGAGGTCATCAGCTTGAGCCCGGGCTCATCTGGTTTGAGCAAAAGCATACCAGCTTGAAACCAAGGTCGCTGGGTCCAACAAGGGGTTACTCAGTCTGCTGAAGGCCTGCGGTCAAGGCACATATGAGAAAGCAATCAATGAACAACTAAGGTGTTGCAACGCTCAATGAAAAACTAATGATTGATGCTTCTCATCTCTCTTTGTTCCTGTCTGTCTGTCACTGTCTATCCCTCTCTCTGACTCACTCTCTGTCTCTGTAAAAAAATACATAAATAAATAAAAGAAACAAATATTATTGCTTTATTTTCTATAGATTATGCAAACCTTTTGCAATGTACATAAAACTAATTGACTTTTTTCTTTTTTTTAATTTATTTATTTGTTTTATTGAGGAAAGAGAGACAGAGAGGGAGGGAGAGAGGAGAGAGAGACAAAGAGAGAAGGTGGGGAGGAGCTGGAACCATCAACTGCCATATATGCCTTGACCAGGCAAGCCCACGGTTTCGAACCGGGGACCTCAGCATTTTCAGGTCGACACTTTATCCACTGCACCACCACAGGTCAGGTCAAAACTAATTGACTTTTATAACAATTTACTTTTAGTCAGAACTCTTAATTTTAAAACTTTTAACCTTTAGTGACAATGAAGTTGGCTTTCATTTTACCCTAGTTTTCCTTTTCCCCAAAGTCTGATTAAAAAGGATTCCTTACTGAGATTCTTTATACATTTGCTGTACGTAGACAAACCAGCTTCTGGTTTGTGGTTCGAGTAGGGCAAGCCGTCCTTCTATGTTGGCAGCAGTGCATGTTGTCAGGATCATGGTGTGTGGACCTGTCTATGTGAGAGTCAGTCTTTGGGTGATGTACTGTATCTCTTGGTAACACTGAGCAGTTTGCTGAGTAACCTGTAAATCCTGCCAGTACTTAGGGAAGGGTGGTTACATTACTTTTACTATTTGATTCATGCATTTTATTTGCCTTGAACCATTGTGCTTTTAGGCACAATGTAACTTCAAATTACCTTTTAATTAATATTGAATTCCTTTTCTACTGGCTTTGTGACAGTGGACACAAATGCAAGCCCAACACTAGAATGGGCAAGCTAAACCTGTAAAGAATTTTATACAGCAATTTTTTTATTCTGCTTTGTATTCACTTGAACACAAACTAAATACTCAGATATTATGCCTTTTGTAATAGATTCTATCAATAAGTCTGGTTTTTCAAATTATTCTTTTTCTGTTGGCAAAATCTTTTTCTAATTAGTTTCAAATAAACTTTTGGCAATAAGAGTCCCAAAGCCCCACTCGTTTTGAGTGACATTTTTCTATTCATTTGAATTTTTAATTCTTATGTTCTGATTTTGAGGCAGACTGGAAAAATATAAAATAAACAATAAAATCCAAATAGCTAAATATAACAAGTGTCCTAATACAATAAAGTGACTAAAGCCTACTAGGTTATCAAACAAAGTTCTAACCAATGTAATAGGATTCAAAATAAAATTCTTACAGTCTCAAATGTTCTTAATATGTTAACATAATTTCACTAAATCTATGTTGACACTATCACTACTTTATATTATTTGCAAATGTAACTAAATCTTACTTCATTCTGAGAAATGTACCAAAGAGCAGGAGTTACATATATTCAGGAAAAGTCCACAAGGCACTGAAGTTGTGGTCATATTTTACACTCTACAGCTAGAGTTCAAGTCCTAATGATCACTGCTTTTAACTGGAATTAGGAGCAGGTCCCAGCCTAAAATAGGCATGAGGGTATTTAGACAAGAAGATTAACGGGGACACTATACATTAAATAAAGCAACAAAAATTAGACTGTCAATACCCACAGTAGAGATCTTCAAGGGATAAATAAAACTCAAATATTCAGGCAAGGCATATTAAATGGCCCTTGTGTTCACAAGAAGTGAGATTGGTTTATCTACCTAATTCCCTAGGCTCATCCACAGTGATGTGAGGTGGGGCCAATGGCCCTGGGCACCTTTTTAGCCTTCAGTGTCAAGTCCCAGCATGCTTGGAAAGGTCAGAGCAAAGGTAGCTGGAGCAGGGCTGGAAGAGCTTGAACCCTCCCTCCGTGAAGCAAGGGGGAAGCTTACCTTCTTGTATTCCTTTTTCCACAGAAAAGGCATGTCCCTGTGGGGGCAGAGAAGCCTGGCAGGCTTTAGCTCAATGACTTTTCTACTCTTGAAGCAGGACCCTGATGAAAACTTATGAAACCCCTTTGGGGCGCTGGAGCCTTTAAGGGCATATACCATGAGCTGGTATTTTCATGATCTCTTTTGGGCTCCATTTGCCTTTTCTGTTCCTTTTTTGGTCATTATAGACTTTAAAAGCCATGCTCAGAATATCTTGCTGAGGGGCTTGAGGGCCCTTACTTTAAAAACAAAACAAAACAAAAAAAAAAACAGCATTATTAGCTGGATCAAATAAAAAAGGTTTGTAAGAGAAACAGGTTTGGTGACTCCTTTAGGATTCCACAGTCTCTCTGCTGCTAAATAACTTAGTTCATTAGCATTCAAAATAAATTTTAACAATACTGTTACAAAATGTTAATAAATTAAACATTACATAAAAAGACATTATTAACAATTATTACATATTTCCTAATGTTTAAATCAAGATTTCAATATCACAGGACTATAAAACAGCAAATAAAAGAATTAACAAAAGACCTTTGAAATAACATATACATTTTAACATGAAAAATATTTTTTACACAATAAGAGATTCTTGGTACAAACTACCCAGCTGGCAAAGAGATATTAACTTTCACTTGACTCACAGTAATTTACAGTATTAAGTCAACATGAGGGGTGGGATGCCTAAGAGGGAAGCAGACCCAAGAACTGAGAACTTGCCATTTTACCTCCCCCCTTTTATTTCTACCATTTGTCCTGTAGCCAAGCTCCTTAGCAAAAAAATGGGGCTTCTCCCAAGCAGGACTTGAATCAATCCACTACTTGCAAACTAACTGCCCTGCTTTGAGCAGCTAATTAAAATACAAATTTTTACAAAATTACTTTCCCAATAGTGGGTTGCTTTAGCCTATATGAGGTTTTTAATTTCCCACAATTTCTTTCTATAACTTCTTACACACCAGTGGAGGGCAATAAGCCATTAATCACAATCCATGGAAGGCTCACGTGACCCCTGTGTCCTAGGGAGAGGAAGTGAGAGGCAGCTGGGAGGCCTGTCTCTGATAATCCCATCCCCTATAATCCTGTTACTTACGAGTAATGGTACTCATTCTGGACTGTCCTGATAATCTCATCTCCTATAATTCTGTTATTTATGATCCCATTACTCATATTGGGATTTCCTCATAATCTGATTTTCTATAATTCTATTACTTGTTATCCCATCACTTATTCTGGAATTGCAATTCATTTCAAAGAACTAATAACCAGCAAGGCCCACACTCATGGTTTGTTAATTTCTCAATCCTTTTACCTGACCCTGTTCTTTTTCTTTTTCTAAGATTTCTCTAAAGCAAAGTTCCAATTTTCATACTATTCCTACCCTGTATTTTCCAAATGGATAAAACTTCTTTTGGTCAGTAGGTGGATATCTGAAACTAGTTTCTATTCTATCCCTTCTCTAGTCACTTCACCCTTAGTTGTCCCTGCCAATTTACTCTAGCACCCTTCCCCCACTGCTCTGCACACAGCATGTCCTGGTCCTGCTTTCTGCTCTTTTCTCACCCAAACTGCTTATTTGCCAGCTCTTCATCCCAGAGGCTGTAGAAACATTTTAAACTGTCCAGAGAGAAGGCAGGAATTAGTACACTAATAAAAGCAAGAAAGATAAGACAGACAATTAACTAGCACCCAGAATAAGATAACACAGACAATAACTAGCACCTGAAATAAAGAGTGTTTGACTATAGAGGACACAAGACAAGAAGTAGGAACCAACAGAAGAGAATAATTTCTTCAGGAGAGAAATCAGACAGAGCCCTGAATTTAAGGGTCTTGAATCCAAGAAAAGAGATTTTATATTTTTGAAGCTTCTTTTATGAATTTCCTTTTAGTTTTGCCCAGATTTGTAAATTTTTCATGCAAAAAATTAGTTCAGGCCTTAGAAACAGATACCGTTACACATTAAACAAAGACTTCATATACACAAATTAGAAATTAAGTAATTTAGGTAAGCGTGCTTTACTTATTCCAATTAAAATTATACTAGAGATATTTTTTGACAAACAAAGACACAAATCAAATTACTTACTCACACATCTCAATAGACAAAGGAAGGAGTTCCACTCTTAGGTTTAAGCACCAGAGATTCCCATTCACGCACTGATCACTCAAGGGCCTCCCACATGTTCTCCTAGCCATGTTCCCAGAACTTATGCTTAGGCACCTGAGATTCCCATTCACACACCAATCACTCAGGGGCCTCTTAGGTATTCGCAGGCCTCATCCCTACAAGGACTTTAAACTTAGCCTCAGGAATTGTAGACAACAGAAAAGAAAAGAATGAGATCTCGACAAATACAGAGAAGTTTCTGGCAGTTCGACGTGAGATTAGTCAATCCAGGCTAGCTTGGCCTTTACCAGTGTCCTGCTAAAGTACGAGCAGATATCCCCAAGAGCCTCAAGCAGGACCCAATCCCACTGGGACCTCTCATAAAGAAACTGACATTTTTGAAGGCCCAAGACAGACTAATCCTAGACTGATTCAATCCTTATTCCTCCCAAACCAGAAACAATTGAATCCACTAAATGGCATTTTACTGAGAGCCTCAACTAGATACTTCTGGAAGTCCTGGACAGGATGAAGTCTCCACTAGTACCTCTCTTAGAGAAACCAGATATCCCTGAGAGCCTCAAGCAACACCCAATCCCCAGTAGTCATCCTTCCAGAGTATAACCAGAGTCCCTCTCCTAGCAAAACCTGGGAAGGACCAAAAAACTCTCCACTGATGTCTCAGTCTTGGAGAGCATACTGCAAACATGCCGACCACATCTGATTTATTTCGCAGCAACCAAAACATAAAGACTATATACTAGTTACAAACAGCAAAGTAGTTCCAAAGGCCCTACCTACTCCACTGGAGTTCCACATCTCTGGAGTTACAAATCAGCAAAGCCTCAAATCTACCCCACCTACAACCTAGTCCAAAACAAAAAAGTGAAATCAAGAATTCAGAGGAAAGCCAGAAAATCAGTAAACCAAAAAGAGTTGCTTTACCTACCACCTTGATTTCTCTGCCAAATTGTCCAAATTGTAAAATTTGGGAATGGGAAGCATTTACCAAAGAACTGTCCAAACCCACAGGAAAACCAGGAGCCCTGAACAAATCTCAGGGGGCACTTCTCCTTGACATTTAAGCAGGGTTGGTGTAAAGCCAGGAGCCAGGGCCATCATCACAGCAGCCGCCTGGCCTATGCAGGTTCGCATTGGATTCGGACAGTCAGTAAAGAAACAACGGAGCCAAAAACTGGTGGGCCATATTCTTTAATCCTAGCTTGCACCCAGCGGGCAAGTAAAAAATACACACTGGGCTCCAAAACCCAATAACATTCAGTGCTCACAAAGCCACTGACTTATCCGAGTTTCCTAGAATCAAAGGTTTCTAGTTCACCAGCCTTATTCTCCTCAGTTCCCCATCTCCTTCCTTATCCCAGATACAAACTCTACACAAACTGGCATCTCACTCAGCACTCCGCCATCTTGGCTGCTTCTCCTGACCTCCTCCACATGGCCTTTCTCTGCTCTCTTCTGCTCTCTCTTCTAATGATAATCTCAGGAACCAAGAGAGCAAACTCCCGTTTTGCCCCCATTTTATATTGTAGCTTCACAACCTCTAATCCAATATACATAATAGGGAAGTCTCTAATACAAAGTCACTTCTCTGAGGCATGATTGGATTGAACCGCCCCACATCAAAAAGGGTGGGAAAGGCTTAATCCCAAAACCAAGCCTCAGGCTACAACGATTCTCAACACACATTAATATCACCTGGGCAACGGCCTCTTTAACAAAGTGAGCATAATACATTTTATCTGCCCAACAGTTGGTCAGCTCTCCAAAAAGACCATTAGATTCAGGGTGTCTCTACCCAGTGACATGAAACACTGGATCCCAGACAAGCCCCCAAATATTATAAAGTACTGTACCCCAAATTCTGAAAGGCACCATACCTCCATCAGGTTTACATAGAGACACCCAGTCCAGATAAATTTTGAAGAGTTTTATTGAAAGAGGAGATTTGTAAAATATTCTGGTCTCATGTGCTGACACAGGGCATAATAGACCCAAATCATGCACGCCAAGTACATTTCAGAGGCTGGTTACATACCCTTTGACTACATACAGGTTGGGGGAGCATGGCAGCATGACACAATCATTGACAAGATTAATATTTAACAAGATTTGTGTTACATTAACAAGATTAACATTTGTCTAGGGCAGTGCTAGTCAACCTGGTCCCTACTGCCCACTAGTGGGCATTCCAGCATTTATGGTGGGTGGTAGTGGAGCAACTAAAGTATAAATTAAAAGATAGATTTAACTATAGTAAGTTGTTTTATAAAGATTTATTCTGCCAAACTTAGTGAAAATCCAACATAAAGTACTTGGTTAATAATTATTATATGCTTTAACTTGCTGTAACTCTGCTTTATAAGTTTTATAAAGTAAAGTTACTTCACTACTTTATAAATCACCATCACTGTGAACCGGTGGGTGGTTAGAAATTTTTACTACTAACAAAAGTGGGTGGTAGGTATAAAAAGTTTGACTACCGCTGGTCTAGGGAATTTAAGAAAATGTTAAAACTTTCAAGGTAATACAATCAAAGACTTTCACAAATCCTTTCAGTGTCTATCTCTCTCCTCATTTGCCTAGAGGTACATGTAATCTCAGCATTCCAGGAAGGGAGGGAGAGCTAAGATCAGTGTAGGATGGTATGTAAATTTTGTCTCTTATTGAAAACGAAAGGGAGTTCTTCAGACAACCTTAATCCTTTCAGAGAACTTAAAACCAAATGATCCTAGTTGTCCTTGTAAGTCAGAAGACTTCTATATTCTTTTTCCTCAGTTTTCCAAAGAAAGGACAGGAAAGCCTGACCTTTTCCTCCTAGAATATCAATATTAATTTTGCAGCTCTTTGGTAACTTACAACACACCCAGTTCTCAGGCTCCATCATTTAGGGCAAAGATGCCCTGACCCTCTCAGGAGCTCAGCCCAAGAATGAGGCAGAGTACCACTGCTGCCTAAACTACAGTGGTGATTGGCACAGTGGGAGACCCAGAAGGGGAACCAGGACATTAACCTTGGCTTGACAGAGTCTGGATATGATTAAGGTCCTGTGACACTGGTATCATGTAACCAGACACATGAGCTCTCAGGACAGCCAATTGTTGACCATACAGGAGGAGAGGTGAAGGGAAGGTTCTGAATTGATTTTATTCCTGTCTGAGTCCTAAATTTATAAACAACTTTGGAAGAACTGTTTCATAAAAAGTAGAATTTAACTATTTTATTTTGTTGCCAGAAAGCAATCCAATGGAGGATTGACACTCAGATAACTATAAGAGGAAAAACAGAATTTATTAAAGCCAGTGGAGCACAAGGGGCCTGTGGCTCCCAAGACACAAGCTCCCCTAAATTAGATCCCTTACATCTTATATCCTTTCACAGAACACAGGTTCACATACATGGATCTCGTGATTCCTTTGTCTAGAGCAGGGGTAGTCAACCTTTTTATACCTACCGCCCACTTTTGTATCTCTGTTAGTAGTAAAATTTTCTAACCGCCCACCGGTTCCACAGTAATGGTGATTTATAAAGTAGGAAAGTACCTTTACTTTATAAAACTTATAAAGCAGAGTTACAGTGTAAGGCCAGTGGCCACGGCCAGGGCCACCATCACAGCAGCCCAGCCAGTGCAGGTTCGCATTGGATTCGGACAGTCGGTAAAGAAACAATGGAGCCAAAAACTGATAGGCCATTTTCTTTAATTCTAGCTTGCACCCGGCGGGCAAGTAAAAATACACACTGGGCTCCAAAACCCACTCACATTCAGTGCTCACAAAGCCACTGACTTATCCGAGTTTCCTAGAATCAAAGGTTTCTAGCTCACCAGCCTTATTCTCCTCAGTTCCCCATCTCCTTCCTTATCCCAGATACAAACTGCACAAACTGGCTTCTCACTCAGCACTCCGCCTTCTTGGCTGCTTCTCTTGGCCACATGGCCTCTTTCTGCTCTCTGCTCTGCTCCCTCTGCTCTCTCATGCTAATCATCCCAGGAACCAAGAGAGCAAGCTCCCGTTCTGCCCCTATTTTATACTGTAGCTTCACAACCTTTAATCCGATATACAAAATAGGGAAGTCTCTAATACAAAGTCACTTCTGAGGCATGATTGGATTGTACCGCCCCACATCAAAAAGGGTGGGAAAGGCTTAATCCCAAAACCAAGCCCCAGGCTACAACAATCCTACCTGCCCCCAACACACATTAATATCACCTGGGCAACGGCCTCCACGTGGGCAGCATCATCTTTAACAAAGTGAGCATAATACATTTTATCTGCCCAACATACAGCAAGTTAAAGCATATAATAATAATTATTTACCAAGTACTTTATGTTGAATTTTCACTAGGTTTGGCAGAATAAATCTTTATAAAACAACTTACTATAGTTAAATTTATCTTTTTATTTATACTTTGGTTGCTCTGCTACCACCCACCATGAAAGATAAAATGCCCACTAGTGGGCGGTAAGGACCAGGTTGACTACCACTGGTCTAGAGGTACATACGTCAATTACACGATTTTCTGATGGGAGGGAGTCTACATGATGTCAGAGTGTTGGGCAGATAAAATATATTATGCTCATTTTGTTAAAGATAGCGCTGCCCACGTGGAAGCCCGTCTCCCAGGTGATGATATTAGTTGCCCTTCCTGCTTCGGATGGGCATGATTATATTAATGTTGGGAGCAGGCTGTGGGCAGGCAAGATCCTTGTAGCCTGGGGTTTGGTTTTAGGACTAAGCCTTTCCCACCCTTTTTGATGTGGGGTGGTGCACTCTCATGAGGAATCCCATTATGCCTTAGATAAGTGACTTTGTATCAGAGACTTTCTTGTTTGTATATTGAAATAAAGGTTTTGGTTTCTACACTATAAAGTGGGGCAGACTGGGAGCTTGCTCTCTTGGTTCCTGAGAATAGCATTAGAGCAGAGAACAAAGAAAGGCCATGTGGAGGAAGCCAGGAGAAGCAGCCAAGATGGTGGAGTGCTGAAGGAGAAGCCAGTTTGTGCAGAGTTTTTATGGAGAGAAGGATATGGGAAACAGAGGTGAATAAGGCTGGTGAGCTAGAAACCTTTGATTCTAGGAAACTCAGATAAGTCAGTGGCTTTGGGAGCCCTGAATGGAAGGGGAAGTGTCTTCCCACTGTGTGTATTGCTTGCCCACCGGTGCAAGCTAGGATTAAAGCTGATGGCCCACCAGTTTTTGGCTCCATTGTTTCATTACTGTCTGTCCGAATCTAATGCAAACCTGCATGGGCCAGGCGGCTGTGTTGGAGGCTGTGGCTACTGGTTATTCAGAGGATAAGCGTTTGTAAGTCGTCCATTAAAGAGAAAAGAAGGGGAGAGGAAAGGGCTACTCAAATCTCCTTTCCCCCTCCTGCACTCCTGGCTGACTGTTTACCTTCTTCCTCACAGGTGTGGGAAAGGGAGGTGGTCTGAGTCTCCTTCCTTCTTAATCTCAAAACCTTCTAGTAGGAAAAACTCTTTATTTACAATATAATAGGCCTTCCTAAGCAGGAATGCGATCAGCCATCTTGAGCTGGTGTAAATCAAACACAAGTATAAAAGTCATATTCACAAAATCTCTCTGAACGCTTGACCTAAATCATAAAATGCCTTTTAAGCCTATTAGTAAAAGGATTTTTTTTTTTATCTCAGTTTTATAGAAGGAACAGTATTTGCTAGATCAGTACTAAGGCTTATGGTCAAACACATTTCCTTTAGATAAAAGTATCTTCAAAGCTCTTTGCCAGCTATGAGCAAAGGGGAAAAACCCTTCTTTTGTATGTTATGAAAGTTGATTTATTAGGTTTTATTTAACATAAGGCATTATTTAATAAATACCATATTTTTCACTCCATAAGACACACCTGACCATAAGACACACGTAATTTTTTTTTCTGTATTTTTCCGAAGTTGGAAACAGAGAGGCAGTCAGACAGACTCCTGCATGCGCCCGACCAGGATCCACCAGGCATGCCCACCAGGGGGCGATGCTCTACCCATCTGGGGCGTCGCTCTGTTGCGACCAGAGGGGGTGATGCTCTGCCCATCCGGGGCGTCGCTCTGTTGCAACCAGAGCCACTCTAGCGCCTGAGGCAGAGGCCATAGAGCCATTACACATGTAAAGTTTTAAGGAGGAAAATAATAAAAAAAAATATTCTGAACCAAACTGTGTGTTAAAATACTTAATAAAATACCATATTTTTCACTCCATAAGACACACAGGCATTTTCCCTATCACTTTTGGGGGGAAAAAGTGCATCTTATAGAGCAAAAACTATGATATATTATATATATTTAAAATACAGCCTGACCAGGCGGTAGCGCAGTGGATAGAGCATCTGACTGGGATGCGGAAGGACCCAGGTTCGAGACCCCGGGGTTGCCAGCTTCAGTGCGGGCTCATCTGGCTTGAGCAAAAAGCTCACTAGCATGGACCTAAGGTCACTGGCTCTAGCAAGGGGTTACTCAGTCTGCTGAAGGCCCGCGGTCATGGCACATATGAGAGAGCAATCAATGAACAACTATGATATTGCAACAAAAAACTGATGATCGATGCTTCTCATCTCTCTCCATTCCTGTCTATCTGTCTATATCTATCCCTCTATCTGACTCTCTCTCTCTGTCCTTGTAAAAAAGAAAAAAAAATTAAAAATACATTAAAAATTATAAACACAAAAGGATTATTCGTCCCTAATGCTTTTGGTTAAATTGTGTCCTTCATGACCCCAAAGACAGTATGCTAACAGTATAACCCTCAGTACCTAAGAATGTGCCCCTATTTGAAAACAAAGTTGTTGCAGATGTAATTAGTTAAGACGAGGCCATACCGGACTAGGCTGGACTCTTAATCCACAGGACTGGTGTCTTTATAACAAGACAGCCACATGAAGAAAGGAGAGCGTCATGGGAAGATGGAGGCAGAGAATGGGGTCCTGCAGCTGCCAGCCAAGTAATGCCAAATATTGCTCTCAAGTCACTACTAGTCATAGAGATGCAAGGGAGGTTCCCTTTCATGTTTCACAGTGGCCCTGCCTGATGGATTTTAGACTTTTAGTCTCCAGAACTGTGAGACAGTAGATCATTATTGTTTAAGCCACTAGTTTGTGGTAGTTCTAGGGAGGTGACAGGGAAATGTCACTTCCAGTGAAAAGCCTTGAGTACATTATTCTTGACATGCAATGCATAAAATAATAAAACAAAGAGTTAATTTGCTAGACATGTTGGTTGGAATGTTGTAAAGTAACCGTACCTCAATTCCTTGGGTCTACATAGAGACACCAAGTCCAGATGAATTTTAAGGATTTTTATTAAAGGAGAAGTTTTATTAAATATGCCGGCCGCATATGACTAACACAGGGAATTCAGAGACCCAAATCGTGTGTGTCTGGCACAGGCCTTGCAGCAGGTTATATACCTTTGTTCACGCACACACACACACACACACATGCACACACACACACACAGGTTTGTGGGAAAAGGAGGAGGGGGATGAGACACAATTCATTAGCAAGCTTACAACATTTGTCTATAGGATTCATAAAAACCTTTTTATACATCAAAACTTATAAGGCAACACAATAGCAAAAATGTTCCACGTATTAAAAGATATTCTTAAATTCTCTAGTGTTCATTTGCCATTCTTGTGTGTGTGTGTGTGTGTGTGTGTGTATATATACACACACACATATATATATATATACACACACATTAATTATACATCTTCAGGAGGGGAGGGGTGGTTTCCATGGAGCTAGGGATAAATTCCTGCAAATGGCTCATCAAATAAGAAAAGGTTTTTTCAATCTCTCTCTTCCTGCACCTGGCTAGCTATTTACCTGCTTCCTAACTGGTGTGGGGGGAAGGACGGGAATCTAAATCTCCTTCCCCTCTTCATTCACAATACAATGCTATGGGCCATCCTGACTTGGTGCAAAGCACACAAGCATAAAAGAAGCCATAACTACAAAATCTCTCTGCAGGCCTCGTCCAAATTAATAAAATGCTCTTTAAGCTTCCTAGTAGAAGGGAGCATCGTACACAGTATGTTTCTTCAAGCCAGGAAACTTTTTTTCCCTAAAATATTAATATTAATTTTGTATCTTTTTGGTACCTTACTACAGGAAGAAGAATAGGTTGAGACAGAAACAGTACAAAAATTTTTAAAAAGCACACACACAAAACACCTACTGCCTCCATGCGTGTGTTAAACCATTTACTCATCACACCAGTGAGTCCACTCTCCACTAGGGATTCGCCAGTCTGTGACACTTTTTGGATTACCTTCAAAAATTAAAAAAGTTATAATAATTATATCACAACTTTAAATCCTATAAAAAATAACAACACCCTGTTTCTAGAAGCGCATGTTCCACAATTGGGAAAACTGCTGAGACCCACTTTCAGGTGAGAAGAAAGACATTTTGGTTGATGCATCAGAGACAAACAAGGGTTCTGCTCACTCTGAACAAGGCTGCGCTCCTGCATTAGAGCCGGCGAGCCTGTTAGTGACCTACCGTCATGAGAAAGACGGAATAAGGAAAACGTAGTGTGAGATATTCTGCAAGCAGTAATATTATTATAATGTGGACCTCTAGGGTTCTGGAGCAGTAGGTAAGTATAAATCATTCAAAACTTCTCGAATGTTCCTGGGCCCTGGAAGAGACCAAGCTTATGACTATGGGATGGTTCACAGATCATTTTGTGGGATAGACACAATATCTGCAGGGTTTAAGAGGCAGCTAAGTTGGAGAACCGAAAAAGAACCCAAAATCCCGACATTTCACAAAGCATGAGTGGGTGCTATGTGATCTGGACTTAAGGAGGGAGGAGCTAGCAGTGCATCTCAGC